>NC_080717.1:6845000-6880000 GCF_019097595.1 Hemibagrus wyckioides | reverse complement strand
CCCACGTCACTTCCCTCGCACACACACACACCTAAATACACACTCATATACTCACTCACACATCACTCCCACACACATTCATACACACTCACTCTCACACACACACTCAAACACTCACACACACCCACGTCACTCCCCTCACACACACACACACCTAAATAGACACTCATACATACTCACACACACACACACACACACACACACTCACACACACACAACCCTCCACACACAAACCTACACACACACACAGGTTGTATGGGTCCACACTGCACAGTGCTCGCACCACAGTCTTGGCTCTGTGTCCAGAGAGGAAGCCTATGTCCAGCATTGTCTCTGTTCACACTGAAGCGCTGAGAGGAACACACTGTCCACAGCGACTCTGTCTGCATCCTGTACAGCACAAACCCCAGTCTGTTATTCTCTACAGCTTTAAACCCTCTACACTCTAAACACTTTACTTTTAACTACTTACTTCTCCTTTCTCTCTGTCTTAAGTTTTCCATGTTAACCTCGATAGAAAATAACTGACTGAGCCACACTGTTCTAAATATGGCAGAATTTAAATTTGTGTACTCATGGTCTGTTTGTGTGTGTCTGTGTCTGTGTGTGTGTGTGTGTGTGTGTGTGTGAAAGAGAGAGAGAGAGAGAGAGAGAGAGAGAGAGAGAGCAAGAGAGAGATGTGTGATTGTGAGAGTGTGTGTGTGTGTGTATGGAGGGTGATGGTGTGTGTGTGTGTGTATGTGTATGTGAGAGTGTATAAGAGTGTGTTTTTTAGGTGTGTGGGGTGGTGGGGGGGTGAGTGTGTGTGTGTTTAGGTGTGTGTGAGTGGGGGGGTGATGTGGGTGTCAGTGTGTGTATAAATGTGTGTGTGTGTGTGTGTATGTGTATGAGTGTGTTTAGGTGTGTGTGTTTTAGTGAGGGGGGAGTGATGTGGGTGTCAGTGTGTGTATGAATGTGTGTGTGTATGTGTGTTTAGGTGTGTGTGTGAGTGAGGGGGGAGTGATGTGGGTGTCAGTGTGTGTAGTTGTGTGAGAGGGTGATATGGATGGTGAGTATGTGTGTGTAAGAGGGTGGGGTGATGTGTGTAGGAGTGTGTGTAGGTGCATGGGGGGGTGATGTGGGTGTCAGTGTGTGTAGGAGTGTGTGTAGGTGCGTGGGGGGTGATGTGGGTGTCAGTGTGTGTATGAGTGGGTGTAGGTGCATGGGGGGGTGATGTGGGTGTCAGTGTGTGTATGAGTGTGTGTAGGTGTGTGTGTGGGGGGGTGATGTGGGTGTCAGTGTGTGTATGAGTGTGTGTAGGTGTGTGTGTGTGGGAGGTGATGTGGGTGTCAGTGTGTGTATGAGTGTGTGTAGGTGTGTGTGTGGGGGGGTGATGTGGGTGTCAGTGTGTGTATGAGTGTGTGTAGGTGCATGGGGGGGTGATGTGGGTGTCAGTGTGTGTATAAGTGTGTGTAGGTGTGTGTGGGGGGGGGTGATGTGGGTGTCAGTGTGTGTATAGGTGTGTGTAGGTGTGTGGGTGTGGGAGGTGATGTGGGTGTCAGTGTGTGTATGAGTGTGTGTAGGTGTGTGTGTGGGGGGGTGATGTGGGTGTCAGTGTGTGTATGAGTGTGTGTAGGTGTGTGTGTGGGGGGGTGATGTGGGTGTCAGTGTGTGTATGAGTGTGTGTAGGTGCATGGGGGGGTGATGTGGGTGTCAGTGTGTGTATGAGTGTGTATGAGTGTGTGTAGGTGTGTAGGGGGGTGATGTGGGTGTCAGTGTGTGTATGAGTGTGTGTAGGTGCGTGGGGGGTGATGTGGGTGTCAGTGTGTGTATGAGTGTGTATGAGTGTGTGTAGGTGTGTAGGGGGGTGATGTGGGTGTCAGTGTGTGTATGAGTGTGTGTAGGTGTGTAGGGGGTGATGTGGGTGTCAGTGTGTGTATAAGTGTGTGTAGGTGCATGGGGGGGTGATGTGGGTGTCAGTGTGTGTATAAGTGTGTGTAGGTGCATGGGGGGGTGATGTGGGTGTCAGTGTGTGTATGAGTCTGTATGGGTGTGTGTAGGAGTGGAGGTGGGTTAGGTGGGGGTCAGTGTGTGTATGAGTGTGTGTAGGTGCGTGGGGGGTGATGTGGGTGTCAGTGTGTGTATGAGTGTGGATGAGGGTGTGTAGGTGTGTAGGGGGGTGATGTGGGTGTCAGTGTGTGTATGAGTGTGTATGAGTGTGTGTAGGTGTGTAGGGGGGTGATGTGGGTGTCAGTGTGTGTATGAGTGGGTGTAGGTGTGTAGGGGGGTGATGTGGGTGTCAGTGTGTGTATGAGTGGGTGTAGGTGTGTGTGTGTGGGGGGGGGGTGATGTGGGTGTCAGTGTGTGTATGAGTGTGTGTAGGTGTGTGTGTGGGGGGGGTGATGTGGGTGTCAGTGTGTGTATGAGTGGGTGTAGGTGCATGGGGGGGTGATGTGGGTGTCAGTGTGTGTATGAGTGTGTATGAGTGTGTGTAGGTGTGTAGGGGGATGATGTGGGTGTCAGTGTGTGTATGAGTGGGTGTAGGTGTGTGCGTGGGGGGATGATGTGGGTGTCAGTGTGTGTATGAGTGTGTGTAGGTGTGTGTGTGGGGGGTGATGTGGGTGTCAGTGTGTGTATGAGTGTGTGTAGGTGTGTGTGTGGGGGGGGTGATGTGGGTGTCAGTGTGTGTATAAGTGTGTGGAGGGGTGTGTGTGTGGGAGGGGGTGTGGGTGTCAGTGTGTGGATGAGTGGGGGTAGGTGCATGAGGGGGGTGATGTGGGTGTCAGTGTGTGTATGAGTGTGTATGAGTGTGTGTAGGTGTGTAGGGGGATGGTGTGGGTGTCAGTGTGTGTATGAGAGTGTGTAGGTGTGTGCGGGGGTGTTGTGGGTGTCAGTGTGTGTGTGGGAGTGTGGGTGTGTGTGTGTGGGGGGGGTGATGTGGGTGTCAGTGTGTGTATGAGTGTGTGTAGGTGCATGGGGGGGGTGATGTGGGTGTCAGTGTGTGTATGAGTGTGTATGAGTGTGTGTAGGTGTGTAGGGGGATGATGTGGGTGTCAGTGTGTGTATGAGTGTGTGTAGGTGTGTGGGGGGGTGATGTGGGTGTCAGTGTGTGTATGAGTGTGTGTAGGTGTGTAGGGGGTGATGTGGGTGTCAGTGTGTGTATGAGTGTGTGTAGGTGCATGGGGGGGTGATGTGGGTGTCAGTGTGTGTATGAGTGTGTATGAGTGTGTGTAGGTGTGTAGGGGGGTGATGTGGGTGTCAGTGTGTGTATGAGTGTGTATGAGTGTGTGTAGGTGTGTAGGGGGTGATGTGGGTGTCAGTGTGTGTATGAGTGTGTGTGTGTGTGTAGGGGGGTGATGTGGGTGTCAGTGTGTGTATGGGTGGGTGTAGGGGGGTGTGTGGGGGGGGGGGGGGATGTGGGTGTCAGGGTGGGTTTGAGTGTGTGTAGGTGTGTGTGTGTGGGGGGGGGGTGATGTGGGTGTCAGTGTGTGTATGAGTGTGTGTAGGTGTGTGGGGGGGTGATGTGGGTGTCAGTGTGTGTATGAGTGTGTGTAGGTGTGTGTGTGTGGGGGGGGGTGATGTGGGTGTCAGTGTGTGTATGAGTGTGTGTAGGTGCATGGGGGGGTGATGTGGGTGTCAGTGTGTGTATGAGTGTGTATGAGTGTGTGTAGGTGTGTAGGGGGATGATGTGGGTGTCAGTGTGTGTATGAGTGTGTGTAGGTGTGTGTGTGTGTGGGGGGGGTGATGTGGGTGTCAGTGTGTGTATGAGTGTGTGTAGGTGTGTAGGGGGATGATGTGGGTGTCAATGTGTGTATGAGTGTGTGTAGGTGCATGGGGGGGTGATGTGTGTGTCAATGTGTGTAGGGGGTGATATGTGTGTGAGCGTGTGTTTAGGTGTGTGTGAGTGGGGGGGGGGGGGGGGGGTGTTTTCTCAGGCTATATTTATAGAGTCCTGTGGTAATGTGAGGCAGTGCACAGCTCTTTAATGATGGCAGGAATATAAAATGACAAAGCCATCCATTAGTCCCGGCATGTGGCTTTCGTCTCCACTCGCCGAATGCTGATTAGCCCTGCACGTCGCGGCCCTGAGATAACGCTCACATTAAGCGGCACGCGGAAATGGCATTGTCTAATCAGAAATACAGCATGAACACTTGCTTGCTCCAATAAATTTGTTTCAAGGTTACGCCATTTTTCTTAGCCGGGGACGTCATTCAGTGTCATTGGTGTACATTAACGGATGATTGTTTACCAGTTACTCCGGCTAATTAATGATAAAGGATTAGGATGTAAATCTCCAGGAAGAGGAAAGAGGACATCAAGAGGGTGTGTGTGTGTGTGTGTGTGAGAGAGAGAGAAGCAGGCACTGTTGGCATGGTGTTAGAAAACGTTGGACCTCACAAAGGGAGCTGTTTGTGCCAGAAGGTCGGGTCATGTGCTTCAGATCGCAGTGGAAAATGACAGCTCTGACAGCGGCGGCTCACTGCAAGCGCTCGGCTGCACAAAACACACACACACCTCAGCAAACAAATCACGCATGCTTATTTTACACTCAGTGGCATCACTCGGAAATGCCAGGAATCTAAGCATCCATCATCTCAAGCCTGGACGTGTCTCAATCACAATATCACAACTCTGCTAAAATGTCTCATGTACATCCATCCATAGAATCCATAGAAACAGTGACAGATTGCGAAGTCTGACAGGTGAAGTGATTCGCATCCGTCCACATGGAGCTGTCTGGCTCCCCCAGGCAAGGTGATAGGTGTGTGTGTGTGTGTGTGTGTGGAGAGAGAGAGTGAAAAAAAAGGCTTTTGTTACCGCCTGGACTTGTGCTCGTGGCTGCAGATTATCAACAGGAAGGAGCACGAGCCAAAGTCCAGCTCTCCACAGCTTCAGTTACACAGTCTTGGCAAAACCGCACAGAACCACAAGACTGAACCGACCATCAGTTTCTGCGGCGCGCCGGCTGATCCAACTGGCATCATGCTGAAGTGAAACAGCAGAACAGTTCGAATATATTTCAGACTCATATTAGTGACTAATCTCATGCTGTTCTAGCACATTCCGTCTCATAAACAGAAGGTTTCCGGCAGGTTCTCTGGTTTCCTTCACAAGCTACCAAAAACATGCCTATTGCTTGCTGGATGCTTTGCTTTGGCCTGAGTGTTAAATAAGTGTGTGATGGCTTTCTGGGATCTCCTGGAATCACATCCAGGGTGTATTCCCCAGTGATCCCAGGATAGGCTGAGGATCCAGTACAACACTGACCAGGATTCAGATGAATGAATGAATGAATGAATGAATGAAGCATCAGAAATACAGTCAGCTCCACAAGTATTGGCATCAAAATGAGCTAAAACTGATATATGTTTATTAAATAAATATACATATATTAAAAATAAAAAATAAATCTTAATTAATTAAAATTTAATTAAATTAAAAATAAATAAATAAATATATTTAATTCTTTTATTTAATTAACAATATAATAAAATTAACTTTTGTTTCTGTTAAATTATGTTCGGACAGATCTAATAAAAAAAATTTATTATTATTCTAAAACGCTAAAAAAACTCATATAAACATGTATACAAATATCCCGCTACTGCACCTGCGTAAAAATGTCAGAAGCTCAGGTCTGCGTCATTTCCGTCAGGCGTTTATTTACTTTCCGCCTCTTTGAACTGATGACGCAATTAATGTGGAGAAACACAGCTTTAAAAACGGATGAAGAGGCCGAGCTGTTGAGTAACCCAAGACTATAAAGTTGTTTGTTTTGTGGTAAATGGGTCACATGGTTGTGTCACAAGAAATAAAAACACGTCAACGGTTTTTCGAATACGTATCCGTTTTTTGTCTCGAAAGCGCTCTATTTTCGCTGGACGGAAGGTCAAGTTTCAAGATTCTTGGGATCAACATGATTTTTATTTTATTTTTATTTTTTTTTAACTAAATGCAAAATGCAAAAGCAGTCACTGGCAACTTAATAAAAAATTTTAATGTAATTTTAAAATAAAGAAAAATTATTTTTACATTTACTTTTTTTATTTTTTATTTTTTTACATCTACATTTTTTTTTCAGATATGTTAATAATGTACACATACATTTGAAATAAATTCCTTTTTTAAATTTATTTTTAATGTTTTTTTATTTAAAATAATTATTATTATTTAAATTATTGTATATTATTTTTTATATTATTTAACGTTTATTTATTTATTTATTTTTTACATGTACTAGTTTGCCGTGTTGATTTTGTATGCGTTCCTTTTTTATTTTTATTTTTTTGTTGCCTGTTTTTTTTGAAAGGTGCCTGTAATTACAGTGTTGACTGTAGGCCTGTAATTAGTGATGATATTTTCGGTTATGACAGCACCTACAACTTCACCCTGATACTAAATCCGGCTAAACACAGAGCTATAAACTCTCTATCTGCATTTCCACTTCCCTCCTGAAGCTCACAGTCGTGTATGAGATATTGTGTAACCTGACGAGTGTGAGTGTGGAAGAATGGCGGAGGTAAAGCCCTCCTGACTCCTGAAGCACAATTCCTGGCTTTTCCGTTCCCAGCAAAGCGGATTAAGCAACAGGTTAGACACAGAGCTGCCAGGTCAGAGTGCCAGGCACAGTGAGGAAACAGAGCCAGTAATGTGCCTCTTTTAAACCTGAGCTCCTTATGCACTATCACACACTGATCTCTCTCTCATACACACACACACACACACATAATACAGTCTTCTGGGAATATTTACACTCCGGTGAAATAGATGTACTCTTGAATGGAAGGAAGCGAATATAGCAGCACTTTGAGAAATACCACAATCTCGAGTCCTAGTGCTCTCTCATTTCTTTAGAATTTATAGAAAATAAGCTTATTTTTTTAAAAAAATGGATACATCTTAGCTATTAGCAATACTATTAAAGCATAGCTCGGGCAAAAACCATTAGCTATCCCTTAGGATACATTTTAGAAACATGATGAAAATTTAGATTTTGACCAAAAGTTTTCTGATTATTTCTGGCACCTCAAATTTAAGAATATTTTAAGCCAACACGAACATCCCTGAAGCTAAGCAACTTCGTCTTTTTTTTGAGCTGCTGTGTCACAGGGCTGCAGTAGTCTTCCTGTGATTGATAGGAGGGAGAGAGAGAGAGAGAGAGAGAGAGCGAGAGAGGGGGAGAGTGAGTATGCTATCTCTTTCACCCAGAGAGAGGAAGCCATTCTCTTGGTCCTGGTCATGGATAGAGATCAGGTACTGATGTTAAGTGAGCAAGTCTGGGGTTCAGTCTGTGTTCCATTTCATCCCAAAGGCAATCTGTGGGGTTGAGTCAAAGTCAGGGCTCTGTGCAGGACATTCAATTCTTCCACTCCAAACCTTCTCAAACTGTGTCTTTATGGATCTCTGCTTTGTGCACTGGAGCATTGTCATGCTGGAACAGGCTTCAAGCCTCTTGGTTCCAGTGAAGTGAAATTGTAAAGCTACAGCACACAGAGACATTCTAGACTCTTTTTGCCTCCAGAAATATGTGTGAGGAACAAAACCACATGGGTGTAATGGTTAGTTGTGCAAACTTTTGGCTTTATGGTGCAGCATATATTTAGTCCAGTAACATTTTTTAGAAGAAGGAACTTCAGAGAATGTTGAAATTTTACCACGTGAAAGGTTTTTCCACAGTTATAAACTTATAGAAATGAAATAAAACTTAAAATGTCCTGGTGTACCTTAGAAATCTTCTTTTAGGCTGATTTGTTTATTTATTTGTTTGTTTGCTTGGTAGCTCAGTGGTTAAGGTGTTGGCTGATTATTTATTTGTTTCTTTGTTTGTTTGTTTGTTATTTATTTAATTAGTTTGTTTGGTTGGTAGCCCAGTGGTTAAGGTGTTGACTGACTGATTATTTATTTATTTATTTATCTATCTATCTATCTATCTATCTATCTATCTATCTATCTATCTATCTATCTATCTATCTATCTATCTATCTATCTATCTATCTATTTATTTATATTTGTTGTTTGAAAGCTGAGTGGTAAAGGTTCTGATTATTTATTCATTCATTTATTAATTTATCTTATTTATTTGTTTGTTTGGTAGCTCAGTGATTAAGGTTGATTGATTATTTATTAATTTCTATTTTATTTACTTGATTATTTGGTCGCTCAGTGGTAAAGGTGTTGGCTGATTATTTATTTATTATTATTTTTTAAATTATTTTATTTTATTCATTTGTTTGTTTGGTAGCTCAGTGGTTAAGGTGTTGGCTGATTATTTATTTATTTATTTATTTATTTATTTATTTATTTATTTATTTATTTATTTATTTGGTAGGTAGCTCAGTGGTTAAGGTGTTGGGCTACTGATTGAAAGGTTATGAGCTCAAATCCCAGGTCCACCAAGCTGCCATTGCTGGGCCCCTGGGCAAGGCCCTTAACCCCAGAGGTTGCTCAGATGTATAAATGAGATAAATGTAAGTTGCTCTGGAGAAGGGCGTCTGCCAAATGTTTGTTTGTTTTTATGAAAAGCGTCAGTTTTCTTCTCCGAAGAACAGAACCGAATACATAAAGAAACTCCAGCATCTTAAAACGTTCTTCAGTTTTTCCATCTAAAGGTTTTTAGACCGTTTCACCTTTCGGGTTGATTTGAAGTAGAGTCTGAAGTAGTAAAGTAAGTGTCCTTCTCTATCCAGAGAACGCTCGAGGAGCGCCTTTTCTCCGAGCGTGCGGGTGTCAGCAGGATGGTCAGGTCACGATCAGTGGATCTGCTCCGTACTGTAATATTGATGGAGAGAAACAAGAGCAGACGAGAAGGTGACTTAGCGTTTGATGAGGTGACGCTCGACACTGAAGGCCGACGGCCCGCTGAACCTCGGCGGGTTTATCCAAACAGATCAATGGCGTTTAATCTCGGCGAGGCCAGGCAGCGCTCCGTTTCTGACAGCTGCAGATGGTGTCAATTACGGCATGAAAACAACAAAAAAAACAAAACAAAAACAGAAGCCCAGGTCTTCAGACAAGGAGGAAGAAGAGAGTCAGGGAGGCAGAGAGGCAGAATCAGTGACAGCTATGATGGGAAGCTACTCAAATCTCCTGTCAGTCACACTTTATACTCTGCCTTGTTTCGAGAGGAAGCAGTTCAACAGCAATTAATTACTGTTGTGTATTCTCTATTGTGATGCCGAAGCTGATATCTGATGCAAATTTCCGCCTCCACAATTACACCCACTGCTAACTATTGACATTAACGAGGGTGCTTATTTGAATTATCGTCGACGCTAATAATTCGACTGAGTTCGGATTTGCTCTTTATGAAACAAGGAAGTTGGAGTCACACTCGGTCACACACACACACACACACACTCACACACACTACTGATGCTGATGTGGAGATAAGGTTTGTGATCGCATATATATATATATATATATATATATATATATATATATATATATATACATATATATATATATAATTACAAAAATAAAAAAAACCCAACTGATTCATTGTTAAAACTGTTCTTAATCTTAACAAAAAATTTCAATCTAAATATAAATAATTTTATATTAAATATCAAAAAAATCATATAAAAAATGTAAAATGTTTTAGAGAAAATATTGAATTAATATCAATTTATAATTTGCTTCCTCCTTTTTTTAAATAATTCTTTTATTTTAGGAGATAACAATGCAAATGTTAAATTTTGTTAATTTTATTTATTTATTTATTTATTTATTTATTTATTTATTTATTTATTCAATTTGTTTTCAACTGCCACATTGCTTGGAACTTTTGAGCAAATCGAAATTTCGTGGTACGTGTTGTATATTGTAAAATATATCATGATTTAATAGTTTTGTCACATCACCCACCCCTTACACACACACACACACACACACACATACACACACACTGACTGATGGCAATCCAAAAATCCCCCTGAGCCTTTGTGCACACATCCCAGGGTTTCATTAACCTATTGTACCTGTCAGAGTGTGAGGGAAAGAGACCCTAACACACACACACACACACACACACACAGATACTGTACCCCGATCTCTCTCTCTCTCTCAAGAGAGAGAGGTTTGAAGGAGACTGAAAGCCGGGGTCAGCATTTTTAATACGGGAGCGATTCCAGTCCTGCGCTGAACAGATGGTATTATTCATGCAGTTAAACATGACACATGCATTTATATCATTTTCAGCTTCTCACAGAGTGAAGGACAAGATGAAGTGCAGTTATTCTAACACACACACTGCTCACTGCTTTTAACCTGTGTGTTGTGTGCGTTTTTGGTTGTTTTTTGCGTGTGAAATACCAGGAAGCAAATTTATACCAATGATAAAAAGATTTTATTTCTGAGTCCATGTCAGGTTTGCTATAACAGTAATAAAGTGCTGCAGGGATGATGTACTTATTTAAAGCTAACCTATAAGCATTCGTCACTGCGGTTCCCTGGACAGAAAGCCAATAGGATTTTTCCATTTGCTTTTGGATTATTTGTTGAAAATAAGCTCTGTGACCAGTTAATCTTTATTAATACGCACAACATTGAACCCTAAATACAATCATAAGAAGTAAAAAGCTAAAGTTATAAAGGTTATCGATGAACTACATCAGGCACGGTCAAATGACTTCCAGGCCACCAATCCTAAGCTTTCGATCTTTATTCGTTTTAATGATCCACTAAAACTAAATGTTTTACGGATCCACTTTTTGAATGAATTTGCACGAATGAAGCGTTTGAGTCGAAGCAGTCTGCAAGAACGTGAGTATGAACAAAATGAGTCTGTATTGGACGAGGTTTCCCGTCAACCCCTCTAGTTCTCTTCAGGAATTTTGGCCACTTGTTATCAGGACAGGGAAAAGCTTTAAAAAATCACGAGCCAGGTTTTACCGAGATATTTTATGGTCATGGAATGAAACACAAGCCAAACAGCCTGTAGCACACAAAACCCAAAAGCTACTCAGAAAACCCTTTGACTTTAAGATGACGGAAACAGAAGTACAAAAAATGCTGATCATTTCCAGGTTTTAGGACTCGTTCCTGCAGCACTGTATGCCTTAAAGTGGATTAACATTTAGAGCATATAAATGGCAGATACTCTTATCCAGAGAGACTTACATTTTATGCAAATCTTTATACAACTGAGATTTAAGGGCCTTGCTCAGGGGCCCAAAAGTGGTCGTGGTGGACCTGGGATTTAAACTCACAACTTTCTGAACTGTAGTCCAGCACCTTAAACACAAAGTTTAAGATGAAGTTGAAACCAGCAACATCAGCACAGACGGTTGGTTAAAACAAAACAACAAAAAAAAATGAAATAAAGAAAAAACTGCACAAAGCAGAGATGATGGTATGAAGAAGCAACAATAGCTCAAGTGGTATATTGGTGGTAGCTCAAGTACCCAGCCTCTGGGTTGTTCATCAGAAGAGTGGGGTTCAAGCCCCAGCGCTGCAAAGCTGCCACTGTTGAGCCCTTAAGCAAAGCCCTTACCTTCCTCCTACTCCAGGGGTGCTGCATCATGGCTGACCCTGTGCTCTGACCCTAAACCTCAAAGGATGGGATATGCAAAGAAGGAATTTCACTGTGCTTTAATGTCTATGTGACAAATGAAGGCTACTTAACTTAACTACAAAGCTGGGGCTGATTTCTTTCTCACCCAAACTATAGCTCAATTCAGGTGATTATTGAGCAATTTTTTAGAGTAGAAAGTAAAATATAGATAGACAAAGCACACAAAATCAAGATAAATTCAGCTGTGTATTCGTGTTGTTATGCCTAAAAAAAACTTTAATATAATATAAATAATTTTATATTTAATATAAAAAAATAGAAAAATGTTTTAGAAAAACAAATAGTTAATAAAAAATAAAATAAAAATGAAATTAATATCAATTTATTAAATATCTATAAACCATTGCTCCATCTTAATCGTTACATTTTTTGATAAATTAGAAAATATTAGATTTGAACCACACTGTATCCTTAAAACGTTACCTGATGGTTACTTCCAGAACGTTCTACTAACGTTCTCTTGGCATTGACTTCAGTTACTGCTTTATTCTCTGTTTATCATCCCGAACATGTTGAAGGAATTCCCCGTTTGATCCGTCATCATTAGTAAAGCACTACAACAGCAGAAATATATGAAATAATATCAAATATAATTTTTTCTTACTTTGAAAGTGATCCACTCACATCTTTTAAAACGACAAAGATTTCGAGAAGCGTTCTCACGGCTCTCCCAGCCGTGTCGTTCAACCCCGGGCTTTGTAGATTCGTTTTTGTTCTTATCCGACACATTTCTGTGATTTTTGTTCCGCTTTGAGGCCCCCAAAAAAAAGAGAACGATACGGCTGCCAAGAAAAACACACTTTAATGCTTATTTTCCTCTTCATTCGCCAATTAAGGCCGCAAATGTGAGCCTAATCCATTACTCACGTGCGTGATCTTACATGGGCCAGTTCAGTTAGCAGCACCTCTGAACAGCTGAGTGAACGCCACTCCATCGCCTCTTAGATACAGTGTGTAGCGACCCCAAGAATAGTCGTGCTGGGAACAAGCAGTGGATGAATCGCTCTAATTATCGCAAGCATGGAGAAAATGCAACTCTTAAACATGGGAATGAATGAACGAATCAATGAGTCAGTGAATCAATGAATCAGTGAGTTATGAGCCGTACAATATCAGAGCAAAAGGAAGCAAAATTAAAGCTTATAGTAATCAGTATAGTGCCATCATCAAATATTCCCGGAAATAAGTTTTAAATCAATGAAGAAATAATTTATAAATATTATATAATATAATATAATATTAATGTGTGTGTGTGTGTGAGAGAGAGAGAGAGTGTTCTGATTGTATATGTGCGTTAGAGTGTGTGTATGATCCATTAGCCCAGAGTAAAACAGCCGAACTCGAGATCTTGTCTCCACAGTGTAATGACTGTAAGTTTTTACATTAGATGATCAGGACAGTGAAGGCTGTGAGAGGGTCGTAGTGATCGTCATCTTCCTTGCCAATTTATCTCTAAAACATCCCTCACTTGTTAGGAGTTTTGCTTTCTGCATGGACATTTGTATGAAGTCTTATAACATGGCAATATTATTGTACTGAAAATAAAAAAAAAACAGAATGAAAATAAAAACGATAAACTTGCCCAGATGGCAAAGCGCTCTTTTGTGAACACTAAATTCATCAAAAGCGTGTTGTTGGCTGGAATGTCGGTGGCCATTTTATGTGCCTGAAGTGGAAAAGCAAGTGAATAAAAGGGTCTCTTAATGGATTCAGTGCAGAGGAGTGTGTGTGTGTTTGGGTTGTATGGGTGGGGGTTCTCTGTCACAGTTCACACAGAGCTGTCCATTTTCCCACCAGCCTTTGCCCACCAGCGGAGTGTGGGTCAGCGTGGAAATGCCATGACAGGCATATGCTTTCGGTGGGTTCGCACGACCAATCAGAGCGCTGTCACCCCTGGCGATAAGGGGGTGGGCACCACAGTGCCCTGTTTGAAAAATGAGTCCTGCCATGGCGAGTTTCTTTTTTTCTTTTTTACACATTTTTCTCGCCGGGCGACGGCCGCCGCTCGCTGGGCTTGGAATGGACACTCCGAGGTGAAAGAACCGGAGAGCAGTGTAACGTCTGTGATGTTGTTCAGCAGTGAAAAATGACATGCCACATTCCCCTCACACACACACACACACACAGTGTTGTGAAGACATCTGAAATGATTATAATGTTAAACTTATGCCAGTATGGATAGGGACAACACAACAAATCATTATTTCCAGGTGCACTGCATCATCTGTTACAAGATTTTCAGCCCATGGCAGCTGACAAAAACAGGGATAACATATGCGCTTTTAAGAAATACTAGCCCGTCTGGCAGCGCACTGTATAAAATGTGAGCTCGTATCCAATCCGGTCATTTTTGATTGTTATGTACTGCATGAAGCGTGCGTCATATGAAAGACAAGTGCAAAGCAGCGCAGTAGACGGCAACTCTAAACACCAGCTAGGTGGTGTAATGACTATAAAGCGTGAAGTGAGATATAAATTGCAGGATGGAGATATAAATATTCAAGTAAACATAACATTGGCGAGGGCATGAGTGCAGTACAGGAGATGATACTGTGCTATAAAAGGCAGAGTGGTGGTGGTGGTGGATTTTTCTATATGGATTTGTTTTGTGTGGATGAGGAGGGTGTTGGAGGGCAGTAAAAGATGGTATAATAATAATAATAAAAATAATAATAATAATAAACACATGACATGGTGGCTTAGTGGTTAGCATGTTCACCTCACACCTCCAGGGTTAGGGATTCTTCCTTTTGTGCATGGAGTTTGCTCCTTGATCCAGGGATTTCCTCCAGGTATTCCAGGTTTCTTTCCCCAGGCTAAAGACTTGTGCTTTAAGCTGATTGGAATCTTGGTTCTGTGTGTGATTGTGCCCTGTGATGAAGCTCACCACCCAGGGTGTCCCCCACCTTGTGCCCTGAGTCCCCTGGGAGAGGATTCAGGTTTCGCAGAACGCTGTGAAGGATAAATAGTACAGAAAATGGATGAACGGATGGATGGATGGATTGGATTGGATTTATGGACGGACGGATGGACAGATGGATGGATGGATGGATGGATTAATGGGTGGATAAACAGTGGATGGATGGATGGATGGATGGATAATAAACATTCACTTCAGGCAGAAATGCCATGCCGATGTGAGGTCACAGGAGAATAACCCAGACTCATTTGAGCTTACAGGAAGTTTACAGTAATGCAAGTGACCACTCTTGACAAGCATGGTGAGCTGAAAAGCATCTCAGAACACAGATACAACATCTGAGACTTTCCAAGAATAAACCCTTACTGCACAAACAAACATCACTACAGCAACAAACATCACTACACAAACAAACATCACTACACAAACAAACATCACTACACAAACAAACATCACTACACAAACATCACTACACAAACAAACATCACTACACAAACAAACATCATTACACAAGCATCACTACACAAACAAACATCACTACACAAACAAACATCATTACACAAGCATCACTACACAAACAAACATCACTACACAAACAAACATCATTACACAAGCATCACTACACAAACAAACATCACTACACAAACAAACATCACTACACAAACAAACATCATTACACAAACAAACATCACTACACAAACAAACATCATTACACAAACATCACTACACAAACAAACATCACTACACAAACAAACATCATTACACAAGCATCACTACACAAACAAACATCACTACACAAACAAACATCACTACACAAACAAACATCACTACACAAACAAACATCATTACACAAGCATCACTACACAAACAAACATCACTACACAAACAAACATCATTACACAAACATCACTACACAAACAAACATCACTACACAAACAAACATCATTACACAAGCATCACTACACAAACAAACATCACTACACAAACAAACATCACTACACAAACAAACATCATTACACAAGCATCACTACACAAACAAACATCATTACACAAGCATCACTACACAAACAAACATCATTACACAAGCATCACTACACAAACAAACATCATTACACAAGCATCACTACACAAACAAGCATCACTACACAAACAAACATCACTACACAAACAAACATCATTACACAAACATCACTACACAAACAAACATCACTACACAAGCATCACTACACAAACAAACATCATTACACAAGCATCACTACACAAACAAGCATCACTACACAAACAAACATCACTACACAAGCATCACTACACAAACAAGCATCACTACACAAACAAACATCACTACACAAACAAACATCATTACACAAACATCACTACACAAACAAACATCACTACACAAGCATCACTACACAAACAAACATCATTACACAAGCATCACTACACAAACAAGCATCACTACACAAACAAACATCACTACACAAGCATCACTACACAAACAAACATCACTACACAAGCATCACTACACAAACAAGCATCATTACACAAACAAACATCACCACACAAACACCAATACATAAACAAACATCACTACATAAACAAAGCAAACATACAAACATAAACAAACAAACAAACAACACAATGAATGGATTAACGAATGTAAAACTGACATTAAAACATTTTTATTTAAAACAAAACTATATTTTGTATTTTTTATAAAATATGAAAATATTTTATAAAAATGTGTATTTGTATTTATAATGAATAAATAAATAATAAAATATTTTTTTTTATTCATTCATATACCTAGCACATATTAGCAATGTATTAGATATACAGTAGAAATTTCTAGGACATATAGCAGTATTTGGTTTAGTAAACAAGCTAAATAAAAACTGTTTGATGATGCATTTAGAAGTACAAATAAATATTAAAAAGAATTTTAAAGCTTCAGTACAAATTCTTAACGAATCATATAATATATATATGTATATAAAAAATATTATATATATATAAAAAAATACTGAGTCACCTGTGATATCTCTGAAAAGTGTATTATGACCCAATTTATCCCAATAACAATATGATATCATTTCCCAGCCATGGTTGATAACAGTGTTATTATACGGCTCTCATTCCCTGTGAAGTGAAGGTTCATAAATTACAAAACCTGAAGAATGTGTAATAGCCACCACAGTGCTGTTGCTGCATCGGTTTGTTCGGCGCGTAACCGTGCGCTGATAAATCTCTCCCATTTTCCGTGCATGAAGAGCGAAAAAAACGCTCACGAGAAGAACAAACAGAAATCCTCCTCCCTCATCTGAAGCATCTTCATGAGAACGTTCCTGACGAGGAAGTCCTGCATTAAAGCATGGGCTAATGTCTCGGCCGCTCGGATTCTGTTGCAATTATACGGTTCAGTGGCAGTGATTACGGCTCTTCTTCAATCTCGCTCGGTGAAGTTTTGGTTAGCTGGCTTCCACGTAATTTGCCGCGTGGGCATAATGGCCCAGTCTGGTGGAAAAGGGATGATAAATTGAGCTGGCAGGAGCTCATAGATTTATTAAATTTCTATCAAACCCTGTAACTAAAAAAAAAAAAAAAAGTGAAAGAAATTGGTGGAGGCTAGAAGGAGGCTTAGATTTTTTTTTTTAATCAAAATTCATGAGTCCTCGATTCGTGCTTGAGCAGGCCCGGGGAAGACTTGAATCGAAGACTGATTAAAGAAAATAAAAGGCTTATTTGAAGTAATTTTTCAATGACGCCTTTTAATTGGGTGTTAAATCAAATTCTTATCTGCCCATGCGCAGATAGCGGGCTATACGCTAGAGCGTTAGTGTCACTTCCAGTGTAATGGATACTCGCTCCAGCAGCCGGACTTAATGCCGGCACTGATCGGCTGCACGGTAAGAGCCGTGTTGCACTGTGGACTTAATAAATGGCACAATCACAGAAAATAGGATGCTCAGACTTAGGGAGAGAAACCGTGCTACAAGATGTAAATGCGTGTGCATAGAAACAAAGTGTACTAGGTTTGCTTCAGAGCAAAAAGTTTTGTCATCGTGTTCAGATATTTCTTCATTAACCGGGAAATTAGCCGTGTAGAATGAATTTGCATTTCAGTTCTGGTCGAATGGACATTGCACAAAGCACAAAGCAGCTTTAACGGAAATATATAAATTTAGGACGGAAATTATACATGTTTGAATTATCCTTAATGAGCAAGCCAGAGCTGAGAAAACTCTCTGAGATGATATGAAGAGAAATCACCAGTCGAAAGGGAACCTCACTTCAAATAATTTCCCTTCTTGAACTTTGTGTAATACAGTGGAACCTCGGCATACGGATTTAATTCATTCTGGAGGCGAGTTCTTAAGGCGGAAATGTGTATTGTGAAGTGAATTTTCCCATGAGAAATAATGTAAACGCACATAATCCATTATAGCCACCCAAAAATATTAGCAATATGACCAATACGAAGTGAGTGTAAACTGTACGGCTGCTTACAAAAGAACTGACCCAAGCCTAACATTCCATGTCGAGGGTCCTCACAGGAAGTTGTGGGCTAAAAATAGAACAGACCACCCATGCCACCAATGTGCCAACAATAAAACACCAGAATAATCATCTAGCTTTCGTACACATGCCGAAGACAACGTCGGTATCGTGGGTTGACGTAGCCGGCGTTCAGTTCGGTCCATTCGTATGCTGAAAATGGTTCATATGCTGATGCAAATTCCTTGCAAAATTTCAATTCCTAATTGGAAAATTCATAATGGAGGGCATTCTTAGTTGATGTAATTGATGGAGACTGATTACTGATGAAGATTTGAAGACAAAGCTGTTAGTATCAGTTCATGGTTTCTGAGTGACAATATCTTCAGCTTGTGTATCTCCAAGTGGTTCATGTGGGGTCATCTTCAGGCCTCCAAGTAATGAGAGCTCCAACCAGAAGTAGGGCATCAGGATGGATCAGACAGATCTGTAGAGCAGAATCGGTCAGGAGAGCGAGAGAGAGAGAGAGAGAGAGAGAGAGATACTTTACTATTTCAGTATTTGTACCTGGTCAAAGAAATGGTACTGATGCATCTCAGTGACAAGCAAAGTTAAAAATCTGAAATGAAATTCACATAAAGTAAAGAAATGAGAAATGTCATTGCCCTCAATACACTATACCACTGAAGTCCTTTAATAGCGCTTATTCATAAGAAATATGGGCAACAGAGTAACACAAAGACTCACACACACTCAGTCCTCAGACCTTTGGAAGCCCCTTTACAGCAGCTCAGCCCACTCAGTTCACCTCCACACCAAAACTCATGTAAAGTAATTACAGCTGAGCACAAACAGCGGACCACACAAGGGCACGAGGAGTCCCCGGCTGGCACGGCACACGCACCAACCTCGTGTAGGGCAATAAACCTGTTCCAGCAGCTCTGGCTATGGCCAAATTAAATTTGCCGCTGTAATAATATTTACTGTGCACTCGATGGCTACTAAATGATGCCTCCACCAAGGAGCTCATGGACATTTAGAGATCGTTGCTGCTGTTGTTGTTAATGTTGTTGTAGTGTGAAGTCAGTATTTCTCTCTTTATCTCTTTTCATCTCTCAGGTTTTATGGCTAATGCTGTGATCCTGCACTTCAGAGATGCATAACGGTATCGCGCTATGGCTTCATGTTTATAGCAGCATCCATATAAAAGAGCTAGATGCTTTTCACTTCTAGGAAAGGCACAAGCGTGAGCGCATTAAAGTCCATCACACACCGAGTTAACAAGACAATATGCTGAGGGTTTTTTCCCCTTTAAATTGTCACCTGTATTTGTCACAAGGAACAACGAGGTAAAGTGAGTTCCTGCAGAGAAAAAAAACATTATTATGTGTCTTGTCATTTATTTGATTTATTTACTTATATTGAAAAAAAAAATCAAGGTTGCTTATTTATTGAAGGGAAAATACCTTATTAAAAATAATTTAAAAATAAAAAAGCAGTGCTCTAAAAAAATAAAAATAAAAAAAGAGAGAATAGGAGATATACCAAAAAAATAAAAAATAAAAAAGCCAAGTGTTATTATTTAACCAGATAATTTTTTTTTTATTTAAGAAAAATATATAATTATTAAGGATAATAATGCAGATTACACAGACTACATAGTTAATTGTTTTAATTCAAATAATAATATTAATATATTCTTAAAAAATTAAACAAACTTTTTTGCAATTTTTTTGTTGATATTTGAGTTTTATATAAGGAAATAATTTTCCACAGAACATGTAATTTCATTTATTTGAATTATTTTCTTATATTGAAAAAATAAAACAGGGTTGCTTATTTATTGAAGGGAAAATACCTCATTAAAAAATAAAAAATAGAAATAAAAAAATAAGCAGTTCTCTTAAGAAAATAAAAAAGAGAAAAGGAGATATAAAAATAAAAATAAAAGAAAAAGTGAAAAAGGAAAATAAAAAATAAAAATAAGCCAAGTATTATTAATTTTTTTTTATTAATATCATTATTAATATTTTTTTTTATTTGAAAATATATTTAATTTGTAAGGATAATAATGCAGATTACACACACAGCATAGTTGATTGATTTAGTTCAAATAATAAAAAATAAATAAATTTTAAAAAATTAAACAATTTTTGTTTGTTGAAATTTAAGATTTATATGAGGAAATAATATTCCACAGACCCTTCCTCCTATTTTTTCTTTTTTTGATTGATTGATTTATTTATTTTCTGTGTGGTCTGGAATACTGCAAACGCTTCCGATCCCTTCACGTGTCCGTACTGTACTTTTCAAATTACAGTCGGCTCTCGTCTAGTCGTCTTGGCAGTCTGTGCCCGAGGCTCTGGCTGTGTAGGTATAATGCCACGGACCCTCACGCAACATATCTGTCATAGCTGCTAACTTTCCACATCCCTCATCATGCTCGCTGTCAAATCCACGCAGCCCGCTGCGACTCAGAGTGGCACGTCGGTTCACGCAAGACATGCAGTACGCTCCCTGAGTCTGAATCAGGTTATTATTCCATCAGCTGGAGAAAACGCATGTATCCAAGAATATATTATTTCAAAAATAATGTCAGATAGCTGTTTGGGAAATCTCTGTAGCCAGTTCATTTGAGAAAGGGAAGTAACACTGATATAATCATTAAATTATTGATGTTCTGGTTTCATGAGGAGGTGAATGGCTGTATGTTTTATGTAATGCACACACACGTGCTTAATTAATACACATTAGTACTCAAGTGGGCCTCATTAATCAAACTTATTTGTGGAAATGTGATATTAATTAAAAAGAATCCCAGTTTGTTTTTATATGATATAAAGTTTATCCTATGGATAGCTCCATAGTTTGTTTAAAAGCGACTCAGCTTAATTTATCCGTTTCAGATCATAGAATTAGTGATGAGTTACAATTTTTACGCCGATTACGTTTAAGTCGGAACAAGTCGGAAGAAAACGGAGACAGTTTAATTAGGACAAAAGAAATGGCATGCTACAACAGGAGAGAGAGTTTCTGTGATCTTTGCCTTATACTGTATGGGGTGATGTGGGCGTCGCTAAATGTCGTTCAGCTCTGCAGTGATTGGTGATGAACTTGCTGACAAATATGTTGAGTATCGTGTTATCTAAATTTTTGTAAAAAAATAAAAAATAATAATAATAATAAATAAATGAATGAATAAATAAATAAATAATCTGGCTAGAAATTTTTGTTGGGATTGGCCTACGACAACAATTACGCAAAATAATGGAGTAACACTCAATAGAGGAAGCCACAATTTTGGATTATTTTTCAATCAAGTATAGACAAATGAATTATTGTATCTCCACAAGTCTGAAATAAAATGAGTTTAGCTTGAGATGTTTGTTTTTCCCCTCTGTTAGGATAACCTTACACAGAATTTTAGTGCTTAAATGATACGAACGTTAAATTTGTGGTGCTAATGCACGAGCACTTGGGACATCTCAGAGAGCAGAAATGGGTTTAATATCAACATTTACTCTGAACAAATTTTTCTGTGAAAATATTGCCCTTAGTACACTAGGTAAAAACAGAAATACTTATAAAAAACTACAAATTCTTAAAGCTCTGAGTGTCTACTTTCGTACAATTTCCTATTAACCACCACTGTGGAGTGTAACATGATGACATTCAATGCTGAACATGGAAACAACAAAACAGGAACAAACCCAATTCATTTTTAGTCTCTGGGAAAAATAGTTAAGAAAGTTGTATCCATACACACAAATTTAACTGACAAGGTTAGAATTTGTTCCATTTGCGTATCCTACAAACACAAACCCAGCCCCTAACCTCAACCTTCACATCTTTTCCATTGAACCAAGTCATGAAATTCATTAAAAGGGTCTAGGTGAGACAATATTGACTGAATACATCAATGAAGTGTCATAAAAACCTCATGAGTGCGATGAGAAATCTCACATGATGCCATACAATAAAATGACACACAGTCTTGTGAGAGTTGAGCATAAGGGCTGTAAATCGTCCACATGGATTTGGCCATTTGGGACGCTGTTTATCGGTATACAGCTCCGAGACCATCTGTTTCTGCAAATGTAAAACTTCCCATTTACATCTTGAGTTCTGTCACATGTTCTGACGTGCGAGTGGCCTGGAAAATCTGCTCAGGTCCTTGTTAGCACTCGGCTTTGGATCTGATATATATATATTGGTATATGCTTGAGTGCACGAGTAATTACAGTACATACGAAACAGCTTTTCAAGGCTGCTGGAGTCATTAGTATTCTCTGTAACACCTGACAGTGGGAGGTGTTTTTCTTCTCCCCTTTTTTTTTCCCGTGTGTAACTCGCACCTATCACGGCAGAGGTTAGCACTACAGTGGCATCGTGTATGACTGTCACAGTCCATAGATTTAGAAATATGAGTGTCAGTGAACGGATTATTCAGTGTTAATTGATCTAACTTGAAATGGGACGTAATCCGTGTATTCGGTTTATAAATCCCTATGCAGTATTACTTTTGAAAGAGTTTACAACCAGTTAATTGATATTGACATTTACGTGACCTTTCAGACACAATATATAAACGAATTGCGGGTTTGTTTTTGCTAGCCGAAATAGATCTCGAAAATGAGAAGCCAAACTCACTTTATAACACAGCTGGCTAGCTAGCTCACCCTGGTTCCTTCTTCCTTTTTTAGTTTCATCTGATGAGCTTAAGTCAAAAGATATATTCCTGAAATGTTTTGTTTGCCATGGCTGCTTTTTGCGATGGCCAAATTGTGATGGCTAGACGACTGGATCAGACCATCTCCAAAACTGCAGCTCTTGTGGCGTGTTCCCGGTCTGCAGTGGTCAGTATCAAAAGTGGTCCAAGGAAGGAACAGTGGTGAACCGGTGACAGGGTCATGGACAACCAAGGCTCATTGATGCACTTGGGCAGGGAAGGCTGGCAACAAATCCTTATGTTTGCCCATTTTTCCTGCTTCTAACACATCAACTTTGAGGATAAAATGCTCACTTGCTGCCTAATATATCCCACCCACTAATGTGACATTAGAGATTTTTATGATTTGATGAAACTGGTATAAGTGGAATAACCAAGCTTTCTCTACTGTTCTCTTTTAAATTACACAAACACTTGAGTCATTTTTAATGACCACCCAAATGAGTGCTTCCAGTAATTACAGTAATTAGTTTGTAATTTGTAATATAGAAAGCTGCGTTCTTCTACTAAAAGGTATAAAAAGCAAAACTTCCTAATTCTGCTGAATTCCCACAGTAGTGTAGCTAACAATAAACCATAGATCTATCAGCAGCCCCGAACGTTCCACAGCCATTGGACTCCATTTTTCTATTTCTACAACATTGTGAAAGTCAGAACATGTTTAAGGTTAAAATGAGCCAAAGGTCAAGTGCTGACCAGTCGAGTCCCATAAGGCTGTGTCTTTTCCTTCTGATTTACGATGAGCTGACATTGTTTTGTGGTAAAATTTGTTGTTCGAGTCATAGCTTTCCTGTCCACCGAGGCTTATCTTGGCCTCGTGTCCTGTCGCGCTGCCCGATAAAACATATTTATTTGGCTCACACTGTTGCTTTTACACTGCGGGTGGACAATTCTGGGTAAGTGACTGGTTTAAGAGCAGTTCAGTGGAACATGACAAAGGGGAAGATGGAGGATCGACAGTTCAGCTGTTGCGAGTTGCAGATTGATTTGAATGAATTATAACAGAGTGGATTGATTGATCGTGGAGAACAGATGTAACCTATAGATAATGGTATATGGAGCGATAGAGCCCAGTCAAAAATAGTGATTCCCCAGTCTGTGTGTTTGTGTGTGTGTGTGTAAGAGAGAGAGAGACAGAGAGAGAGAGAGAGAGAGAGAGAGAGAGAGAGATGGGAATTACAAGCATGGCCACCTGGTGAGAGATTTAGTTATTTAAGAAAAATTAAAAGTAGTGTTCGGTTCATTCACACAATTTTTTTTTTTCTTTTAAAGATGGACAGCTCACAGATGTTTAATCATAAAGGGAAAAATCTACAAAATTTTATTTTATTCGTTTATTTTTATTTTGTTTTATTATTGTTTGTTTGTTTTTTTTTATTTTATTTTTTATTTGTTTTTTATTGTTTTATTTTATCATTCATTTTATTATTTATTTTTTGTTGTTTTATTATTTGTTTGTTTTTTGTTTTATTTTTGGTTGTTGTTTTTTTTAAATTTTATTATTCATGTTTTAGTTTTCTGTTGTTGTTGTTTTATTATTTGTTTGTTTGTTTGTTTAAAAAATAATAATAAGTATTGATAATTCAAGTGTGGGCAAAAACGTTGTATCTTAAAGACATAAATAATCAGTATGCTATTTAATTTCATAAGAAACTTCCAGCAAAACTGTAGTATTGCATTATTTAAAACAAAACAACAATTAAATGGGTTTAATTATGCTTTTTATCTAACATTTTTTACACTAAACACTAGAAAGAATGGGAAAATGTTGTAAAGGACAGAAAAAGATGCCACGATATCAATGACGCCTCCGAAGTGCATTATTTCATCATCATATTGTCTACAACGCGTTAAAAGCCCTTCACCTGTTTTGTGTTGGTGTTTAAGTGAGAACTTGCACACGTCTGTCTTACATACACTCTCTGAAACCACAAACTGCACTTTCCCTATTGGACGTCCAGCCAGTGGGATTGGTCACATGACCAATCGTAAGCGCCGTGTTCTGTAGATTGTGATTACAGTCACCTGTACACCATGCATTACATCAAGCCCTCACTTTATTCCCACTTCATTGAATACTGACTCAACTTTTAAGGCTCTGGGTTACTTATCAGAAGGTCAGGGGTTCAAGCCCCAGCCCTGCCAAGCTGTTAGGCTCTTGAGCAAGGCCCTTATAACTCTCTGCTCCAGGAGTAGCATATCATTCCTAGCCCTCTACTCCGACCGCAACTTCCTAACAACCTGGAAAATGAAAAGAAATGAATTTCACTGTGCTCTAGTGTACAAAGCTTCCTCACTGGCCCACAGCGCGACTCCGGCTCTCCATTGTCAGTTATGAGTAGGCGAATTTACATGAAAGTGCACCGCGTATAAAAGGTGTGTTTTGTGATTCCGTCGACTTTCTATTAACGTTTCGCACTTCCTCATGCACGCCAGTGAGAAACACGACACTGATGTGAAATGATTTTTAAAACGGAGCCGAAAGAGGGCTTGACACGTGACATGACGCTACAGTGCACAGTGTGAATGGCTCTTTACTTCAGATCCTGATTTTGGTTTGATTTGCTTTGCTCCGGTTAGTGTCTCTGGTAATTTTAGCCCATTTCATAGATCACATGATTTCCTGTCAGACTCTGACTCCGGAGGTGGTTCTTTTGTTTTGTTTGGCCTGATAAGATAACGTCGGTGCTTTGTACTGTAACTATTTTTTGATGCGCTCTTTTACAGTGTCTAGCTAATAAAATATTACCAAAGATTATGTATTATTTAATATGGAATTAAGATTAAAATGCAGTCAGGGGTTCCAGTATTTCCCAGGATAGTCTCAAAAATCCACAGTAAAGCTCTGATCATGACGAAGCTCTTACTCAAGATCTGCTTTCGGATTAAATCACATTATTTTATTTTTTTTTCCATTGAACATCAAATTACTTAAAATTAAATCCAAAATCGTTTCTTCCTCTGGAGTTTATGTCATATTATGACTGACTTGACTGATTATGTTACATGACTAAAGAAGCCTGTACTTACCCATTGAGGACGTTTACATATACAGTATTTCCTAGAGAGCAGATTTCCGGTATAAATACTGAGAAGACATCGAGAGACATTTACTTATATAGCAGATGTTCTTTATTCAAAGCCAGGCAGAATGCAATCCAATCCTGAAGCTCCAGGGCCCAACGGTGGCATTTAAACTCACAAGCTTATGGTCAATAGTACAGATCGTTCACCGCTGGCTAAGAACCTGCAGGAAAATGTTAAATTACACTACATGCAAAAGGTCATCAAATGAAGACTGACTGGATTTCAGATAAGCACTCGTGAGCCGTATAAAGCAGATTAATCTCGGGTTCTGTTTCTCCTATGACTCACTGGAGCTTTAAAGTTTACATTTGTGTTACGCCGTAACACAGTAATAGATTACGTTAAGGGTCAAAGGAATATTAAAGTCCTACTATTAAATTCTGTCCACTTGACAGCCATCTTGGCAACACTCCCAGGCAGCTCAGTGGAGAGAGACCTCCATACTAGGACGGATTGACGATACTCGTACTATGTACTATAACGTCTCATACGTGAATTTGTCCCCCGTATTCTCCGTAACTTGCTTTAGACAAATTCCACCCACAAAGATAGCTCTTCCTGTCATATGGCAGCTAGCAACCATGTGAAGGCTAACACAAGCAACCCTTTGGACTGCGCATGCAGCGTCACAAGACGTCATAATGCATTCAGGGGAAAGTGATATCTGCCTATCTTCTGCTTACATGACCTCAAAAATGTCCAAGATTGGCTAGTGTGTTGTGATTGACAGGGACAGAGGATACGCCTTCCTATCCTTTCAGAGAACATGGATAATTTTGCTTTCTTGGAATCTTGCTCATGGAAGTAGTTTGGATGCGAACTCGAACACTGATTCATACTCGAGTGATTCAAATGCAAGTGATTCAAACTCAAGTGATTTGAACTCAAATGATTTGCTCTCAAGTGATTCAGACTCAGGTGATCTGAACTTGAGTATTTCAATCTTGAGTGATTCACTCTCGGGTGATTCAAACTCAAGGGATTCAAATACAAATGATTCAAACTCAAGTGATTCAGACTCAAGTGATTCAGACTCAAGTGATCTGAACGTGAGTATTTCAGTCTTGAGGTGATTCACTTTCAAGTGATTCAAACTCAAGTGATTCAAATACAAGTAATTCGAACATGCGTGATTTAAATGGTTCAATCTCGTGATTCAGACTCAAGTGTTTCAAATCACTATAGATTTGAATCTATAGTGATTCAAATACAAGTGATTTAAACTCATTGATTCAAACAAGTGAGTCACCCTTGAGTGATTCAAATGCAAATGATTCAGATTCACAAAATCTAAACAACAGCATTGTCAAAACATTTTTCGTGGCATTTTTCTCCATAATTGATGGAGCAGAGTGTCTGGTATCTCCTCATGCATCGAGTCGCCATTTTCCGGTAACATCTTGATGATTTGCTCTTGTTTACAAAAGAGAGCTAAATACAGCTGCCACCGTTTTGAAGAGATTCTATGTTTTGACAAGTGGAACATCATGAAACATTTCAAATATCATCTGGATTCACCTTCATTCAGCCTCACAAGCAGCTTGCTTTCATCGATGATAGAATGCTTTTGTTTTTTTGTTTGGGTCTTGTCTCGTGTTCTTTCTTTCTTTCTTTCTTTCTTTCCTTCTTTTCTTAATTCCTTCCTTCCTTCCTTCCTTTCTTTCTTTCTTTCTTTCTTTCTTTCTTTCTTACTTTCTTTCATTTTTCCTTCCTTCCTTCCTTCCTTCCTTTCATTTTTCATTCCTTCTTTTCTTTCTTCCTTCCTTCATTCCTTCCTTCCTTCCTTCCTGTCTATCTGTAAAGTATACTGAAGTCACTATCTGGACTCTTATAGAAACTATATAAGGAGATTACCGCCTATAAACATATCTGTGCATATTTACAATGATATACCAATCGATTAAAAATTGTAACCATTCCTCTTTTCTAATAATGTATAATTACTCTTTGTGGTAACGATGTTGGAATGATATATACTCATGAGAAATCCTATTAGATTTTGATGCTGGGATAGGCTCCAGCAGATCCCCATGACCCTAATTAGGAATAAAGCGGGTATAGACAATGGATGGATGGATGGATGGATGTTTAGTGTGGAGGGGTTGCTTGGGTAAAACACACACACAGGGTAATTGTACTGTAGATGCAGGGGTCGGTAATTATGTAGTGTCTTTTAGTTCTTATTGTTCACTGTGTTTTTGCTACTTGGAAATTACTACAGAACTCTTGGTTTGGTCATAAAGCTTGCACTCTCTGTTTCCCATCACAAAACTTCACAAAAGTTCTATTTATAGTCTTGTTTTAGATATTTAGATTAAAAAGTCAGTCATCCCTCGCTTCCCATATGCACTATTGTTTATCACATTAATTTATATACTACATGTTATCCTATAAGAGAATAAATTACGACTAGACAGAACATGCTCAACTAAAAGCAAATTATCTTTTCAATTTGCTTGGCTGAAAATATATCCACAGGGAAAGATGCAGGCATGCCTTTTTTTTCTTTTTCTTTTTTTATTGCGGTCTTCTACAGCTAAATACGTCTCAGTGCTCAATTTGATTTTCCTTGAAAATAACAACTGGTGAGTGTAAAAGGACAAGAAAAAACGTACACTGTCTAATTATACCTCTACCATAAAGCCATTCTGGGGGAAACATTGCATTCTGTTTAACCTTGAAAGTGAAGGGCACCACATGAAAACTTTCTTTTTGTACCATCACATCAGAATAAATAGGCGGAGCTACTGTTTGTGTGTAAACCATTTCCGAATCCTAGGCATGAAGGCCGGTTAAACTTAAACTGAGTGATTCAAACTCAAGTGATTAATTCTCAAGTGATTCAAACTGAAATGAGTCAAACTCAAGTGATTCTAAGTTGAGTGATTCAGGCTCAAGTGATACAAATACAAGTGAATAAAACTCAAGTGATCCAAACAAATGTGATTCAGTCTTGAGTGATTCAAACTCAAATAATTTGGACTTCAGTGGTTTGAACTCGAGTGATTCAAATATAAATGATTCAATGTCAAGTGATGTAAACTCGATGATTCGAATACGAGTGATTCAAGCTCAGATGATTTGAACTCGAGTGATTCGAACTTGAGCCATTCAAACATAAGTGATTCAGTCTTAAATGATTCAAACTCAAATGATTCTAAGTTGAGTGATTCAAATACAAGTGATGGAAATTCAAGTGACTCAAACACAAGTGATTCAGTTTTGAGTGATTCAAACTCAAATGATTCTAAGTTGAGTGATTCAAACTCGAGTGATTCAAACTTGAGTGACTCAAACACAAGTGATTCAGTCTTAAGTGATTCAAACTCAAATGATTCTAAGTTGAGTGATTCAAATACAAGTGATGGAAATTCAAGTGACTCAAACACAAGTGATTCAGTTTTGAGTGATTCAAACTCAGATGATTCTAAGTTGAGTGTTTCAAACTCGAGTGATTCAAATACAAGTGATGGAAATTCAAGTGACTCAAACACAAGTGATTCAGTTTTGAGTGATTCAAACTCAAATGTTTGAACTTGAGTGATTCGAAGTGATTCAAACTTGAATGATTCAAGCATGAGTGATTCAGTTTTAAGTGATTCACTCCCAAGTGATTCAACCTTGAGTGATTAAATCTCAAGTGATTCAAACGGAAATGACTCAAACTCAAGCGATTCTGTCTCGAGCGATTCAAACTTATATGATTTGAACCATTTCCTAGTCGTTGTCTCAGATATCAGTCAAGTTGAGAATTTTTTTTTCTCATCCAACATCTAAAACCTGGTGGCTCCTCATCTCTTCCACAAAGCCGCAATTACTGCATGTATGTAATGTACGTCTACAACTCTTTTTATTAAATTATCTAAATATTTTTAAGTAATTGCAGTACAATCTGATGTGGAAAACTTTAGTTAGTTTGTACATAAAGGTTCACTGTAAAACAGCTGAAGACGGTTGGACATCTGCTGCCTTAAAAATGTGAGTAAAGTCAAATTTCAGATAAAAACGAGATATAAATGAAGATGCATGGATCTTTAATATAATCACAATAATTAGTGCTAATAAACATTCTTGTGGCAACATAAATAAAAGAGAATATTTAATAACTATGAGACATCTATGAAAACACCTCATTACCATTTTCCTCATTTTCTTTGGCACACAAATGCAAACCTTTCTTTTATGTTACATATGAAAACTACATTCAAAACGTATTTGTTATAGAAACTTCATCAACACCTCCAGTGCTGTGGAATAACTTACAATATTTATTACGCACCGCGCTAACCCTGTCGACGCTGCAAATTAACATTTCGTCATTTATCTACGCTGAAATGTTAGCGGACAATTATGCATAAGATACAGCGCCATAGAGCTGAGGATGTGTTAGATTACCTAAATGAGAACCTGCCAGGGTTTATTTACAGGAAAAATGCTGCACTGCGAGGAACGGGTCCAAGTAAACATGTCATTTAAATAAAATAAAAAAAACCTGTGATGTTAGGAGAGAACATGTTAAGCATGTCTTGTGATCCACAGCAATATTGACACAAGCCTCAACAAAGCAAGACAGCTCCGATAATATATACGTACGTTTGCATAACGCTGTATGTGCGGAAAGGCGTGTGAAGCGAGTGTAATGAAATCTCCTTTAAGGAGTAGTCCCGGTGTAAGCGGCTTCAGCATATGTTGACTTCTCAGACGAGATAAAGGTTACACAACTCTTCTGCACTCGAAATCCCATCCCCAGCCCTTACCGTCTCTCCGTAAAGCTCTCGCAGTGATGAAACGCAGATGGGCCTCGGCCTAGAACTTGCATACTGTGCATAAATAGCATATTTAATTAGACTGTGGACGCGCTCTAAATCAAATTACCCTCAGAAAGACAGGAACACTTACATTAACAGTGTTCCCGAGCCGCAACGCAGCCAAAATTTAAATTAGTAACAGATAATTAGGATAAGAGCGAGAACTTAGGCCGACGTTTTCCGGCGCGTAATTGCAGCGCATGCGAAACATACTGCTTTAGCTAATTAGACGTAGCGCGGATAGGGACGAGGTCAGGCCAGGGATGAGGATCCTCTGATGAAATAGGAGAGGGAACGGCATTGTGCTGCTGAGAGGAGGAAAAAGTTCCAGGGAGTAAAGGCGCAAATGACCTCGGCGTCCTCTAAATGCAACCTCGCTGAAATGTCGGCAGCTGTGGAAATGCAGGAAGGTCAGAGGAGGATGAGTGGCAGCCTGAAACACAGGAGTCCAAACTTACAGGTTCAACTTTTAATTAGCCAGCAGATGGGAATTTGACCAGAGGAAAGAGAAGCACTCGGGAGACTCGAAAGTGGAATTATTACAGTTACAAACTTCTGTTACTGCAGTGCAACCGGCAGATTTCTATTTAACAGGCGTCAAATAGGAAGCAGTATAAGGACAGATGAATAGAAAAACCTTTAATAAGTCGCAATTTTGTATTTTTCGGGGGAACTGGGAGGAAACCAGACAACCCAGAAACTCATGTGAGGTTCACAGTCTAAGAACGGGAACAAATCTTGACACAGGAAGTAACCTGAGCTCAGGATGAAAGCAGGGATAGTGCTAGAAAATGCTAGACCTGTCAATAGCTATATTTTCCGCACATAGCTTTTATTCGAAATAAAATGAATAGTTTGATGGGCAAATGAAGTCTGCTTGTTTACATTAATAATGCTGCTTTAATAATACACATTTCAAGCATTTCACATTTCTACTATGACGTTCTGTCTTTTATTAAGCCTTTTATATCAAATCACTCAATTCAGTACACACACTCACACACCTTCAACCACTGAGCAAGTCATTACACAGAAGTAATCTTTTGTAATAAAAGTGTTAAGACGTCATTAACCTTACTCATAACCTCTGTGAACGAGCGCACTTCAGAACATTTAAGACATTTGGACGATTTCCAAATAACTCACAGTTCCACATGTAACGCCTTTCAGCCTCACTTTACCCCAAATCCAAAAGTGTTAACCTGTTCTAAACGTGTTTCTTCATCCTATCCACCTCAGTAAAGTTCAATTAAATCCGCTTGAGTACTTATTCGCTTAGAATATTATAATAATATCATAAAAAAATCATTCTTAAGGGTATTTTTCCCTCTAAAATAACATGAGCAAAGTAGCGATTGTGTTTTCTGGGTTGCCAGTGTTGTGAGATTTACTCCTATTTGACTACATTTGTAGAAAGGTTGAACAATTAAGCAGTTCTGTCGGGAATGGTATAAAAGTAATCCGTTTGTAACCCGTGGATGTTGTTTTAAAACAATTAATTGGAATATTAAATGCAATCAATTTGTGCAAAAAAAGCAAAGAAAAGTGGGTTATAGAGCAGATAAAGGCTGTCAGTGTGTTTGAGAAAGATCGTATTTACATGTTGAACGCACATGAATTCCACTGCAAAGTCGGAATTACGAGTAGGGTTTCATCTCCAGAACTGCAGCTCTTGTGAGGTGTTCCCGGTCTGCAGTGACAATCAGTCAGTCAAAAGTGGTCCGGAGAACGAACAGTGGTGAACCGGCAACAGGGTCACAGGCGGCCAAAGCTCATTGATGCACGTGGGGAGCGAAGGCTGGCCCGTTTGATCCGGTCCAACAGACGAGCTACTGTTGCTCAAACTGCTGAAGAAGTTAATGCAGGTTCTGATAGAAAGGTGTCAGAATACACAGTGCATCACAGTTTGTTGTGTAAGGGGCTGCATAGCTGCAGACCAGTCAGGGTCCCCATGCTGACCCCTGTGCACCAACAAGTGCCAACAATGTGCACATGAGCATCAGAACTGGACCACAGAGCAATGGAAGAAGAACCTGGGGAACACATGGCACCAGGATGCACTATGGGAAGAAGGCAGTGTCATGCTTTGGGAAATGTTCTGCTGGGAAACCTTGGGTCCTGCCATCCATGTAGATGTTACTTTGACATGTACCCCCTATCTAAGCATTGTTGCAGACCATGTACACCCTTTCATGGAAACAGGATTCCCTGATGGCTGTGGCCTCTTTCAGCAGGATAATGCATTGTGCCACAAAGCAAAAATTGTTCAGGAATGGTTTGATGAGCCCAATAATGAGTTTGAGTTGTTGACTTGGCCTCCAGATCTAAATCCAATCGAGCATCTGTGGGATGTGCTGGACAAACAAGTCCGGGCCATGGAGGCCCCACCTCACAACTTACAGGACTTAAAGGATCTGCTGCTAACATCTTGGTGCCACAGCACACTTTCAGGAATCTAGTGGAGTCCATGTCTCTAAGGGTCAGGGCTGTTTTGGCAGCAAAAGGGGGACCAACACAATATTAGGCAGGTGGCCATAAGGTTATGGCTGATCGGTGTATAATTACAATGTTACGTGTTAATATCCAATCCAATATCCATGTTAATTTCCTCGACACATCTACTTACACAAACGTTGATCACATTAAGAATAAGACAAAACTATAAATCAACCAAGGATTTATCAATGAACAGAATCTTTTTTTAGAAATTTAAACATATAGAAAATGTCTTTTGATAATTCCTAAATATTCTACAACATTACATTAGTATTATTGACTGTAAGGTACCGACCCAGGAAGTGGTCACGTGATGAACGAATGAACGAAGACTAATCATTTCTGTTTCCTCCACAGACTGCACAGCCGAAGCCTATGAGGCTATCACATGATGAACGAATGAGAGGGAGATGAACTGATCATGTTTCCCGTACAGAACCTATAGGAATACTAAATGAACGAATCACTCTCGTTGAATGAATCCTCAATATGGCTCATGAACCTGAATCCTGAAACCTGAATTCATTCAAAATAAAGGAATCGTTCATGAACGCCACATCGCTATCGCAGACGATATCGCAGGTGCGGTTCACCAAGGTGTGCTTGTTTTCTCACTGAGAAAGAAGCCATGTTTTTGGCCTGAAATTTGCTTAACTTTAACTCTGATCCTGCTGGTTTATTAATATTACTTGGGTTGCCAATTCATTTCATCCACTTTATCCCCACACAAAGGTAGATTTCGAGAAGATGGGATGTAATTCCTCTCATTTACTTTCTCTTGCTCTTTCTCAAGCTGATTAATTTCAGGCTTCTGGCATAGCCTGGCCTTTTGGACACATTTGCTGATCATGCTAAGTGATTAGCGAGTACAGATTATCATCCTAAAGGCTGCTATGTGGGGATTTAGTGTCTCGTTGCCTGGTAGTGTGTCAGTGTGGACCTCTCACGTGGTTATATTCGGAAAAATATCCCCAGGAACCGTCTTTCTTTTTTCTCTCTTTCCCTCTCTCTCTCTCTCTTTTGCAGTCACGCTTCTGCTAGCATCTGAGCAATGTCGTGCTCTGCATGGTAATTAGGTTCCTTTGTTCATCTGAGCAGCAGCAGTGACGTAAAAGCAGCGTGTGTGTGTGTGTGTGGTAGCAAACTGAAGACTTGAGACCTGATCCTTTTATTTTATTTATTTTTTTTTTTTTTATCATTATTTATTTTATTTTTTTCACTGTTACTCATACATGTGCCGGTATTTGTTGTTGACTCTTCTGACTGGAGATGAATTATTATTTCATCGCAATTTGCCAAGCATTGTTTTGCGTAATATCCCAAATGAGATTGTGATTAGCATATTATTCCGTACCAGCCGTATCATCATCCGTTAGCATTGCTGTCAAAAGCGCTGACATTTTTAGAGCCCGATGATTAACAAAAACTGCGGCGTCATCCTTCACCATCCGACAACGAAATCATAATCGGCGTAATGCCGCGTTCGTCTCTCGTCAGTCATTATGAAATGACTCATAAAAGCGCGTGTTGTGTTAAGTCATCATCTCGGCACGCGTAATGCCCCTGCTAATACGTGTAAAAGGCTATTCGCTCTGCCTAATCAGTTAGTCGTTGCTTGCGTTGCATATACTGTACGGTGACACGGGAGAGCGGGCATTCGACGGGGATGCTGGGTAATCGCTCCACTCTGTGCACACTGAGCTCATGTTTAGCCTCATGGCTAGTGTCAGGGTAAGAGGGGGTGGCAGAGGGGCAGCGTGGCTCTCTGTGAGGAGATGCCAAGCCGTCAGCACGCATTAGCCCGCATCCAGACACACACTCTACATCCACACACACTCCACATCCACACACCCACCCACAGCACATTGTACAAGTGAGCAGGAGAGAAGGAGATGCCCTGATACACAGGTCTCA
>NC_080717.1:6655000-6840000 GCF_019097595.1 Hemibagrus wyckioides | reverse complement strand
GAAGTTCTTTACAGATTTTTTTTTTTTTTTTTTTTAGAAAGTGGAAGATATCCAGAAGAAGAGTTGGGATTTTCTGCACATTCACTCTCTGAAGTTTTTTTCTTTTTTTACTCAACAAGCGTGACTTGGTCGAGTCAGTCTAAATCATGCATGACGGTGCGTGTAGAAGAAGGGCAAAGTGCATGGACCTGAACACCCCTTTCTTTCTTTCTCTCTCTCTTTGTCTCTTTCTCTCCGTCGATAGTTCAAAGACGGCATTATGCATGACGGTTCAAATCTTCAGAGGGAACAGCTTCAGAAGCAGACATGCGTCGTCAGATTGCAGAGCAAACATCAGCTTTTTTCTTTCATTTCATGTCATTTTCATAATTCTTTCTGTTTTTGGTCAGCTCTTCACACTGTATAGAGTCCATTTCCATTTTCCTGTCATATCTTCTTCATATTTTTAGATTGACTCGTTACTGACACACACACACACACACACACTCCTGCAAAGCAGAAGAACTTTCTTTTCTCCTCTCATCTCATCTGCCTACTCATCTATATCAGGACACGAGTCCCTTCATAGGGCTGCACCAGCTGTCACTGTCGACTGTGCCGCGTCCTTTTTTTTTTTTTTTCCCCTCCGCCATCCATCATGCCAACCCTCCCATTTCCACACCAATCCTCTGTCTATTGTCAGACGGAGAGACAGGTAGACTCATCCGTCCTCCTTCCATCTCCATCTCCGTTTTCCCTTTCTCAGACGGGCGGGTTTGTTCATCGTGCCACTCTTCCACTTTTTAAGCACAATTTACACCAAGCTAAGTGCTGAGTGCAGCTCTTCACTCTGATGGCTCGGGGTTTTTTTTCCCCCTCCTAAGAAAAAAAAAAACCCATCTTATCTGCTGTTCCACAGGCGGCTAATTCCAGAGAAAATGCATTCCTGCACCAGTAAATGCCACCACAATATTACACAGGACAGGACCATGTCTTCTGTATCTTATACAGTGTGATTGTTTGAAAGATGGCTACAGTGAAGTGATGGACACCTTTTTTTACTGCAAGTTTTCATGCGTTTCTGCAGCCATGACACAAAAAAAACTCCGGGACTGACACTGAGAGTGATCTCTATACCTATAACTGCCAATTAAAAGCCAGGTTTTTTTTTTTTTTTTCTCTTTCCTGGAAAGAGACATGGTGCTAAACTAAGCTCAGAGAAAAGACTCAGCAATCTGGCTTGCCGTGATTAAAACCCGGCTGCTGAATCACGAATCACTGTTTTCTTTCATTTGCGTGACAATTGTTGTTTATTTATTTGTTTATTTATTATTTTATTTTATTTTTTATTTTATTTTATTTTTTTAATTTATTTATTTATTTATTTTTAATTAATTTTTATTTTATTTTATCTAATGTTTTATGTATTTTTTAGCAACACAGTAGCAATACAATATCACTATGCACTGTTTGGAGTTGTATTTTTTTTATTTTTTTGATAAGAGTCTAGAGTTTTTTGTTTGGTTCTTACTCATACATACATAGTTTCTCGAGAATATTTCAACCTGCCGAGCTTTTTTCATTCTCATGAGACATCGACTATCATAGAGAAATCATTCGTAAAGCCATTCAATCAGTTTCTAGCTGCAGGAAAGTAGAGGATTCCTGCCATACAGCAGAAATAAGGTCTCAGCTGGACAACCGGCATTTTTTTTTTGTTTTGTTTTTTTTGTGTTTTTTTTTTACACAACAACACTGAGGAATATGAGAAAGAAAGTGGACCGCCGGTCGTATTACTCATGTCTATTTCACCGGAAAAATGCTTCAATATGCGGGAAATGTCGCAGTAGCATTTGCATGATATTCGGTTATTTTGCTTGAACTCGGATAAGAGCGAAGCGTAACGCCAGAACACCATCACCCCCTAAAAAATATATATATAAAAAAAAAAAAAAAATGCTGGCATAAACAATTTAGCAGCATGCACGAATCCCCTCTTTATATCTGTGACATTTCTGTCAGCCCACAGGCAATATAAAGCAAGCTTTACATTCGGCACATGCCGTCAAAAAAAGTGGCTTTTAGCGTCTCGGCTGGAATCGAAATGGGGTTCACCACAGGTAACTCCGAAATGAACTCGAGTGTCAGAGCAATAGGCTCGCTCCAGCACACTCCTAATATCGGAGCAAAGAAGGACAATGCCGGAGCAACATCTGATTAGAGCGGCTCAGCCTGAACATTACGTTTCTATGGGAACAGGATATTATGTGCCGGCCCTGACAAAACAGGAAGTTTATGTCTGCCGGCTTGCTGCATTTGCTATGCACCCTCTGGCCTTGCTAGCTGTGGGATTTGTTTGTTTATTTATTTATTTATTTATTTATTCATTCTGACTAAAATTAGGTTGAGACATTACTGTCCATACACCAAGAGTATCATTTATGTTTCCGAAGTTAATCATTCGGACATATTCAATAAAATTGTGAGGCTACGTTCGGATTTAAAAAGCGAGTGTCTTTGTTTCTTTCGAAGAAGTAGTGCTACATTCATCTAGGAGGGATAAAAAAAAATAAAAATACAACAAAACACTGTAAAATCCGCCCTTCCTCTGAAAATGATGGCTTTAACCAGACAAAAGAAAAGAAAATTAGCTTCATTGCTAAGACATTGCTTAACGTGTCTCTAATTACCACCCTAGCTAGCTAGCTTAGTCTCCTAATTGTATTTAAAACCTGTTTAAAACCTCCCACACGAATTTCCTTTACTAGGTGTATTTTAGGTTACCTAAGTAGTGCAGCTTCAGTATCTGGTGCTGAACGATATGAGCTAGTTAGCTTAGCAATGTTTTGTTTCTTACAGTTATGCAATGCTAGCTGCCGATATTTTTGCTACAGCTAGCATCTGTTGCTTGTTAATATCAGTAAAACATGCTTCTATGCTAGTTTACTTCTGCCCATTTCTCTTACCTGCTAATAGTACCTACTAATACATTTCACACTGTTCTAGCTAGCTAAATCATCCAGCGATAGCATGTTACTCGCTAATATCAGTAAACAAAATAAATAATTAGCTAATCATAAGTTAGCTCATTAGCTAGCTAGCTGCCCAGCATGGGGATTTGCTCGATTATTTATAGCTTTTTTTTTGCTCCTTTTCTGACAGTTTTTTTTTTTTTTCATCCAGTTATGTTTCATATTATGCTAGCTGGCTATATTCTGTTTCTGCTACTTCCTGATATCAAACAAACATTATATGCTAGCTGCCTTTCATTTGTTATTTGATATTATAGTTGATAGTATTTGTTATTTGATAAGATCAAGAAAAAAAATAACAATTACTATGTTTCATACTATGTTAGCTGGCTGTATTTTGTTTCTGCTAATATCCGTTCCTACCCAGCCTTGTGGTTTAGTCTAGAATTTGTAGCTAAGCTACTTTTCTGACATATATTTTTGTTTTCTACTATGCTACATGGCGATAGCTGTTACTTGCTAATCAGTTATAAAAATAAAATTAAATCAGATATTTGAGATGCATTTGAACTCGTGCTTGTGATCTGATCACCCAGGACACACTATAATGCCACACGTGAATGGGGTCAGTGACGTCTGATGGGTTTTCCCAGACATCGTCGTACGAGGCATTGTTTTGACACAGCAGATCTTTGACTGAGGACCTAAAGGAACTCCTGGTCTGAAGGAGGGTGGGATGGGGTTTTTCTTAGCACAAACCAGATCTAGCACATTGTACAAGAGCAGCTGGACAGAGTGGACATTTTCCCCTCAGGCCATTTGACTTTTTAGAGCAAATGTTGGCTTGTTTCCATGCCAGCAGAGGACTGATGTCATCATCCAGCCACACACTGGAGAAGAGCGTCTCTCTCAAGCAGCTTTGCTCAACTCGAGTGTCCTCGATCGCACTAAGAAGGAGATAGGAAGCAGCAGCTAAGAAGGGGGATCTTTGAAAATGATTATTTGCCGGCGCAGTGCTACGGCCGAAATGTAGTGCGGTGACTAGCTGTAAAAAAAAACCCCCAAAAAACCCTGTACTCCGAGTGTAATGTTACCATTATTAAGCAATTCTTAGGTCCCCGATGTGCAACCGACTGTGCGCCATTACTCAACCGGACACTTCTTAGTGTTTAATTACTATTTTTCTCAGCGTGCTTAAAAGTGTTGGTGAGCTATTGCAACATGTATACTCGCTGACATTTCTCTCCCTTATGATGGGCTGATGCAAGCTGGTGATTATCTAGCTCCCAGCATGCCTGTGTGCAATGCACAAGCCAGAACAGTGAAAAAAATTACAGCGGCCTAATTTCAGCCTGATCTGTCTCAAAATAAAAAGTTATTTCCTTCAATATTATGAGAGGGAATTCATAAGAAAAGGCAAGACTAGAAATTCCAGCCTTGTCAAAAGTTTTTTTTTAAGAAAAAGTTTCGGCTTGTGCTTATATTTGTTTTACTTTATACAAGGATGCTGTCGTGAGACGGCCAATTTAGCTAACAGTACTCAGAAATAACGTTAAGGTTATCTTTAATCAATCAATCAATCAAGTGTATGAGTATATTGTTAGAATTAGAACTAAAAGAAAGAAAGGAAAAAAGACTAAGCAATTAAAAGTAAAATTAATTAAAAAACACAATAAAAAAAATAAAAGTTTAAATAAATATACAAAACTAATTTGTTTTACATTTTTTAATTTGTTTTTATTTTTTTTTTTCTAAAGGTATTTTTTATCTAAAAGTGTTGAAACAGTTTAAATAAAATTTATACACAAGTAATCAATAAAAATAAAAAAGTTTAAATAAAATTTAAAATGGACATTACATTATAAATAAAAACAAATAAAATGAATCAAATTATGTTAAAACATTTAGAGAAAATTATCAAAATATAGTAAATAAAATGTTTGAAATATTAGAATTATTTTTTTAAAAACTTATAAGGTTATGTGATCTAGCCAGTGCTAGCTTGTCCTGATACAAGTTAGGTGCACCTAATATTTTTGTTTTTCCAAATCCTGCATTTCTTTGACCATTTTAATGAGATTTTTCTTCTTATCCCCCATGCAGGTCAGTCTGCCCAATGACTCCAGCTGTGTGGAGGAGATTTTGCGGGTAAGTGAATAATTGCACCTGCTTCCCACACCTTTCTCCCCATTAGCCACAGTGACACTTAAGCTTCTCTAGTTATTACTTTTCATGGATTTGCAGCACAAATTTTCTTCTCTTCTGCTTGTTAGTTATTAAATGAAAAAATTAGATGCTAATTTCGTTTCCTCATTAGCGATGTCATTGAACAGAACATGCAGCTGCTCGCACTCTTCTATTACGCTCGCAGATCAGTTTATATCGTCCTCTGAATAGGTATTGAGTTACTATGTTTGCTGCATCTTAGTTTATGCCCTTTTCCGTTAAGCGGTGTTTCCCAGGCAACCTGGAGTGTGTCTGTCAGTCAGAGTGCACGCGGAGCCTGCCGTGACTCACGTCTGACTCACGATCACATTGCACTGCATCAGTGACGTGAGCAAAGCCACGAGACTCGGACACTGTTGATGTCAAGCGATAAAGCAGTTTATTTTTTTTAATAGAAGAGGTCTCGGAATTAATGTTTGATTTGAGGAAGTGGTCATTTCATCTCATGTAATCGTGGCTATGATGCTATTAAGCCTACGGAAAAGTCAAAGTCGGTATCAGTTATTAGAGATGTGGAGCACAAGCATGGCTTTCCTTCATAGTCACGTGAAGATATTGATAAATACCAATCACACTGCTAATTTTATGGTGGCTGAAAAGTGCAAAACAAAATAACAAATCTGAAAACAAAACAATTAAAGGAATGCTCTAAGAGCCAAGCCATTCATACACAAATCAACTTTTTACTGCTGCAGCCTGCTGTACTTCCTGTATATCTTGAGTGACAGATGCCTCGTCCAATCAGCTGTAAGAATTCCATTTGCAGACTATACCTTCCTTTTCCAGTTTGTCTGAACTGTCCTTCTATATGTTCATTTGTTTTCTGATTTAATTAGTTTCGTTATTTGTTATTTTGTTTTCTGATTTATTTTGTTTTCAGATTTGTTATTTTTTTTCTGATTTAATTTGTTTTTTGATTTGTTATTTTGTTTTCTGATTTATTTTGTTTATGGATTTGTTATTTTGTATTCTGATTTATTTTGTTTATGGATTTGTTATTTTGTTTTCTGATTTAATTTGTTTTTTAATTTATTTTGTTTTCTGATTTATTTTTTCAGATTTGTTATTTTGTTTTCTGATGTAATTTGTTTTTTAATTTGTTATTTTGTTTTCTGATTTATTTTGTTTTCAGATTTGTTATTTTGTTTTCTGATTCATTCTGTTTATGGATTTGTTATTTTGTTTTCCGATTTATTTTTTCCGATTTGTTATTTTGTTTTCTGATTTAATTTGTTTTTTTAATTTGTTATTTTGTTTTCTGATTTATTTTTTCAGATTTGTTATTTTGTTTTCTGATTTAATTTGTTTTTTAATTTGTTATTTTGTTTTCCGATTTATTTTTTCCGATTTGTTATTTTGTTTTCTGATTTAATTTGTTTTTTAATTTATTTTGTTTTCTGATTTATTTTGTTTTCAGATTTGTTATTTTGTTTTCTGATTCATTCTGTTTTTTAATTTGTTATTTTGTTTTCTGATTTATTTTTTCAGATTTGTTATTTTGTTTTCTGATTTAATTTGTTTTTTAATTTGTTATTTTGTTTTCTGATTTATTTTGTTTTCAGATTTGTTATTTTGTTTTCCGATTTATTTTGTTTATGGATTTGTTATTTTGTTTTCTGATTTAATTTGTTTTTTTAATTTGTTATTTTGTTTTCTGATTTATTTTGTTTTTAGTTTTGTTATTTTGTTTTCCGATTTATTTTGTTTTCAGATTTGTTATTTTGTTTTCTGATTTGTTATTTTGTTTATGAATTTGTTATTTTGTTTTCTGATTTATTTTGTTTTCAGATTTGTTATTTTGTTTTCCGATTTATTTTGTTTATGGATTTGTTATTTTGTTTTCTGATTTAATTTGTTTTTAGTTTTGTTATTTTGTTTTCCGATTTATTTTGTTTTCAGATTTGTTATTTTGTTTTCTGATTCATTCTGCTTATGGATTTGTTATTTTGTTTTCTGATTTAATTTGTTTTTAGTTTTGTTATTTTGTTTTCAGATTTATTTTGTTTATGGATTTGTTATTTTGTTTTCTGATTTATTTTGTTTTTAGTTTTGTTATTTTGTTTTCAGATTTATTTTGTTTATGGATTTGTTATTTTGTTTTCTGATTTATTTTGTTTTTAGTTTTGTTATTTTGTTTTCAGATTTATTTTGTTTTTGGATTTGTTATTTTGTTTTCAGATTTATTTTGTTTTTGGATTTGTTATTTTGTTTTCAGATTTATTTTGTTTTTGGATTTGTTATTTTGTTTTCAGATTTATTTTGTTTTTGGATTTGTTATTTTGTTTTCAGATTTATTTTGTTTATGGATTTGTTATTTTGTTTATGGATTTGTTATTTTGTTTTCAGATTTATTTTGTTTTTGGATTTGTTATTTTGTTTTCCGATTTATTTTGTTTATGGATTTGTTATTTTGTTTTCTGATTTAATTTGTTTTTAGTTTTGTTATTTTGTTTTCCGATTTATTTTGTTTTCAGATTTGTTATTTTGTTTTCTGATTCATTCTGCTTATGGATTTGTTATTTTGTTTTCTGATTTAATTTGTTTTTAGTTTTGTTATTTTGTTTTCTGATTTATTTTGTTTATGGATTTGTTATTTTGTTTTCTGATTTATTTTGTTTTTAGTTTTGTTATTTTGTTTTCAGATTTATTTTGTTTTTGGATTTGTTATTTTGTTTTTGGATTTGTTATTTTGTTTTCAGATTTATTTTGTTTTTGGATTTGTTATTTTGTTTTCTGATTTATTTTTTTTTTAGTTTTGTTATTTTGTTTTCAGATTTATTTTGTTTATGGATTTGTTATTTTGTTTTCTGATTTTTTTTTTTTTTAGTTTTGTTATTTTGTTTTCAGATTTATTTTGTTTATGGATTTGTTATTTTGTTTTCTGATTTTTTTTTTTTAGTTTTGTTATTTTGTTTTCAGATTTATTTTGTTTTTGGATTTGTTATTTTGTTTTCTGATTTATTTTGTTTTTGGATTTGTTATTTTGTTTTCTGATTTATTTTGTTTTTGGATTTGTTATTTTGTTTTCTGATTTATTTTGTTTTTGGATTTGTTATTTTGTTTTCAGATTTATTTTGTTTTTGGATTTGTTATTTTGTTTTCAGATTTATTTTGTTTTTGGATTTGTTATTTTGTTTTCAGATTTATTTTGTTTTTGGATTTGTTATTTTGTTTTCAGATTTATTTTGTTTATGGATTTATTATTTTGTTTTCAGATTTATTTTGTTTTTGGATTTGTTATTTTGTTTTCAGATTTATTTTGTTTATGGATTTGTTATTTTGTTTTCAGATTTATTTTGTTTATGGATTTGTTATTTTGTTTTCAGATTTGTTACATTACATGTGAACACACCAAAAAAAAAACACACAAAAAAGGCACAACTGAATAGTGAAAGATTGACACCAGTAGTTTCATGATATTCCAGTAATGCAGCTCAGCCATTGCAGAGTGTCATCCATCCACCTTTTTACCAAGTGCCATTACTTCTGTCCTAATTGAATCATACTGTTGAGTTATGAGTGAGGATTATTATTATCTTAATCCATGGATTAGTATTGTCATGTTATTTCCAGGACTTCATGCAAAGATTTACAGTTTCTATTAAAGTGAGTTAAGCTCAGCAGCGTAAACTGTGTATAAAATTGTAGTAACTCACGTCCGTTATAGGATTTGAAGCCGATCCCAAACACAAACACATGAGCTCTGGTAGGAGTTTACCTTTTTTTTGCTAGCTGGATTTTCACAAATATTTACGTTTCTCACGTAAAAAACAATTTACGAATAAATCCCTTCGTAGATCGCCCCGTTGTTTTTAAGGTTCTTCAGTAAATATATGTGACTGGTGTTTAGACAACTAATACAACTAACATAAAAGGTTAGACAACTAAGATATTAAACAAAAGAAAATCACAAAAGAAAAAAAGATTTTCGCAAAAGACAAAAATGAATCGATATGGACTTTGAGGATCTTTCTCTAACAGGTAGTCTGAATTAAAGCTTATGATAAGACTTAATAATAAAAATAATATTCCAAGTCTGCATGTACAGTAACAGACCAAAGCAGACCAAACTTTAGCCGGACCGAGTGTAAAATCTTCGACTCTTCAACACAATAGACTCAAAAACATATCCAAAGGCTCTGCTTTGCACTGGTTACCATTAGCTTTAAAAATGGAGCAGATGAAAGAGGCTTGACCTGCTTTCTTCACCCCTATCTGACATTTTCTTTCACTCTTCTGTTCGGTAGCGCTCCAGCCCTCAGGGCCTAGTTTATCACGGCTAGAAAATGTTTATAGATTGATATCACCTCTACACAGAGAAAGGAACAAGATTGTATCTTACCCAGAGAAACATGAGTAAACAGAAGAAAAAACAAAGGCACAGAGATTATTCAGTACGAACCGAGGGTTCCGATAAAAACCTGCAGCCTTTACAAATTGACTCAGAATGCGGGGCTTTTGCATTGTTAATGTGAAATATTTATTCTGGAGGTTGTAATTGCACAGGAACAGTGTAACTTAGAGCAGCGTTTTAAACACATGATGTCTTTTTGTCTTATACACACACACACATACACACACACACACACACACACAGGAGGAAGAGGAGGACGATCATGAGGAGTTGGAAGTAGTAGGAATGTAGCAGCAGGAGTAGTAGTAGTAGTGGTAGTAGCAGTAATAGTAGAAGTAGTACTAGTACACGTAGCAGTAGTAGTAGAAGTACCAGTAGCAGTAGTAATAGAAGTAGCAGTAGTAATGGAAGTAACAGCAGCAGTAGAAGAACACTAGCGGTAATAGTAGAAGTAGCAGTATTACTAGTACAACTAGCAGTAGTAATAGAAGTAACACTATCAGTTGTAATAGAAGTAACAGTAGCAGTAATACTAGTCGTAGTACCAGTACAGCTGGCAGTAGTAATAGAAGTAACACTGTCAGCTATAAAAGAAGTAACAGTAGCAGTAATAGTAGAAGTAACAGTAGCAGTAGTAATAGAAGTAACAGTGGCAGTAGAAGTAACAATAGTAGTAGTAGTAGCAGTAGTAGCAGAAGTAGCAGTTACAGTAGTAGTAGTAAAAGTAGCACTAGGGGCAGTAGTAGAACTTGCAGTAACAGTAGTAGAAGTATTAGTAGCAGTAGTTGAAGATGTAGCAGTAACAGTAATAGTAGTAATAAAAATAGCAGTAGGGGCAGCAGTAGTAGTAGTAGAAGTAAAATTATTATTATTATTATTAGTAGTAGTAGTAGTAGTAGTAGATGTAGCAGTAGTGGGAATAGAAGCAGTTGTTAGATGTAGCAGTAACAGTAGTAGTAGAAATAAAAATAGCAATAGTAGTAGTAGTTATAGTAGTAGAAGATGTAGCAGAAGTGGCAGGAGTAGCAGCAGCAGTAGTAGTAGAAGTGGAAGATGTACAGTAGCCGTAGTGGCAGTAGAACCAAGTGTAGCAGCAACTGTAGAGGTAGTAGTAGTAGTAGAAGATGTAGAAGTAACAGTAGTAGTAGTAGTAATAGTAGAAGTAACAGAAGTAGTAGAAGATGTAGTAGTAAAAGTAGCAGTAGTAGTAAAAGTAGCAGTAGTAGTAGTAAGAGTAGTAATAGTAGTAGTAGTAGTAAGAGTAGTAATAGTAGTAGTAGTAGTAGTAAGAGTAGTAATAGTAGTAGTAGTAGTAGTAGTAGTAGTAGTAATAGTAGTAATAGTAGTAGTAGTAGAAGTAACAGAAGTAGTAGAAGATGTAGTAGTAAAAGTAGCAGTAGTAGTAGTAAGAGTAGTAGTAGTAATAGTAGTAGTAGTAGTAGTAGAAGTAACAGAAGTAGTAGAAGATGTAGTAGTAAAAGTAGCAGTAGTAGCAGTAGTACTAGTAGAAATAGCAGTAACAGGAGTAGTTGTAGTAGTAAATATCACTCTTACAGTGAATATAACTGTGATGCAGTATTACAATTAACGATTAAGTGTGTGTTTTTGTTTATTTATTCAAAATGATAATCGAGTGGTTAAAGAACTCCCAGCATTGACCGGCAGATTGTGAGTTAAATTCCCCGAGCTGGACACGGACTAAACATGCAGCACTGAAGGATTATACTGTTGTCTTCACTTGCTTTGGCTTTGGAGCGAAACCCTTAACCTTCAGCTGCTCCAGAGCATGTCTAAGAGTCTGACCCCGAGTTCTGACTGTGTACTTTGAAGTGTGTGAGATGGGGGCAAAGAGACACAACCTCAAGGAGACTCTGTTCCACTGTATAAATAATTAGGTGTCTGGTATAGATTGCTGAGAAGGAAGCACATGTGCGTGTTGATGTTGATTTCCATGTGTGTGTGTGTGTAAGCTTGCTCCTGTGCTGACCAACAGAATAGCTGCAGATTCATCATATCGGGCAGTAAGGTTCCAGCGCCGGTAGCATTATCCGCAGCTTTTATGAAAGGTAATGCTTCATCGCTTGCATTAACGCCGAGGTGGCAGTATGAAAGACCCGGCACCTCATTTATCTCAGCCTGTCTCCGTGACTCCGACTGATCAGGCCAGAGGGGAAGAGGACAAAACAACGTTTAGGAAGAATCAGAGTGTGTGAAGCCACTGTATTATAAACACGCAGCAATAACCGGGTTCTCTCGGCTCTTGTGAAACGTTATTAGGAAAGCGATCCGGCTGGAAGGATCCGGGGTTAGACGGAGACTGCTTTGATTAACAAAGAAAAACACAATGTTATATGAGGTTTTCACTCAGGAGATGTTTATTATGGAAGGAGTCTCCAGTTTCAGACACTCGTTCAGGACAAAGTATTTGTATTTTTTATTTTTTATTTTTTCAACTTCAAGAGAAAGACTTTCCGAGAGACTGCCAAAAGAAAGATGTATATGTTTATACATACACTATATTGGCAAAAGTTTTGGGACACCCTTCCAAATCATTGAATTCAGGGTTTGGGCTTAGCCCCTTAGTTCCAGTGAAAGGAACTCTTAATGCTTCATCATACCAAGACATTTTGGACAATTTCATTCTTTGTGGGAACAGTTTGGGGATGACCCCTTCCTGTTCCAGCATGACTGCGCACCAGTGCACTAAGCAAGGTCTATAAAGACATGGATGAGTGAGTTTGGTGTGGAGGAACTTGACTGAGTCCTGACCTCAACCTGATGGAACACCTTTGGGATGAATTAGAGTGGAGACTGTGAGCCAGGCCTTCTCGTCCAACATCAGTGCCTGACCTCACAAATGAGGAATGGTCAATAATTCCCATAAACACACTCCTAAACCTTGTGGAAAGCCTTTCCAGAAGAGTTGAAGCTGTTATAGCTGCAAAGGGCGGGACAACTCCATGTTACATTCATGTGCATGTAAAGGCAGGCGTCCCAAAACTTTTGGCAACATAGTGTATCTGCTATAACATACTGTAAATGATGACAGGATGTTTTGGATGTCTTCCAGAAAGTAAATACATCTATAAAGCCATCCGTGCCTATTCCAGTGGGCACAAGGGACACCATGGATGGGTAGAATTGCAAGGCACAATCACACACACACACACACATTAATTCGGACACTACCGACAATTTAGGGATACTACAACGCATGTTTTTGGACTGGGGAAAGAAACCAGAAGTCCAGGAGGAAACCCAAAATGCTGGGGGACAATATACACAGAGGGCGGAGCCAGGAATCGAACCGTCACCCCCCTGGCTAAGCCTCTGTGCGCCCTTTCCTATAACATTATTTTTCCTTAAAGTAGTTTTCCTTAAAGGTAGTCCTTTAAAACCGTGACAGCTGTAGTAGCACACTATATCAGGCATAGAAGCAAAACAGAAAATCATATTTCTACATAAACTACAGGATGCTACTACAAGTCTTTGAAATGTCGTGTAGGTTTTTTTGTATAAACGGGTGAAGTAGGGGGTTTGGTCCAGATGTAAGCTGCTCATGGATTAATGCAGTCTGACTCACCTCATGGTCATGCATGCTGATAGTTAAACAGTGCGTCACAAATGTGTGTGTGTGTGTGCGTGTGTGCGTGTGCGTGTGTGCGTGCGTGTGTGTGTGTGTGTGTGTGTGTGTGTGTGTGTGTGTGTGTGTGCTGTGCACAAAAGCAGCAGATGACACATGCATCCTCAAGGCATTTGGGACAGAGCAGAAATTCACACTACACACACTCAAACTGAACACACTGAATAAAAGCACATATCATCCCTCTTTGTTAACATAGAACACATTCATCTAATTGAATTAATTAAGTTCATTAAGATCTTGTTTGTAAAGCCATTTCACCATTTTGTTTACTGCTACATGACTGGAGGTCAAAAAAAAAAGAGTAATAATTGCACCATTATTGTTATTAGTGATCATCTGCGATAAACATGGACCGATTATGGAGCATGATATTATGCCATTTCATAATTTATTAGTTTTAATTCTACATGTAGATCTTCAGGTTCTGGCTTTTGTGTGTTTATGGACACTGGCTTAAGTTTAGTAGCCTTTATTTGTCACATATATATTACCGTGAAGTGAAATTCTTTCTTCACATATCCCATCTTTGGACGTTTGGGGTCAGAGCACAGGGTTAGCCATCATGCAGCAAACCCTGGAGCCAAGGGGTTGGAGTTGGGGGCCTTGCTCAAGGGTCCAACTGTGGCAGTGCTGGGGCTTGAACCTCGATCTTCCAATCAACAACCCAGAGCTTTAACCACTTGAGCCACCACCACCATTCTGTTATATGAAATAATTTGAAAAGATTGCAGCATTGGTCTGCTTTCCAGCTCTATTGATTCCATCAAACCCAGGTTCTTCTTCCACGGTCACAAACACACATGGAGAACACAACCATATCGACTTTTTTATTATTTTGCTGCGCAGGCTTTCTATGTCTCACGACGCTCTCCTGTATCTCAGAGTTACTTCACTTCTTGAACCTGAAGTATAGACCCGAGTACGATTTGTGCTCACATTGACGGCTCGGGTTCCAGTACAGCCGAACCCACACCTTGGCAAGCTTCCCGGTCCACATGCTTTCACATTACCAATATTTTACATAAAGCATGCTCTGTGCTCTGTTTCAGACTCAACTGCCAGTGTAAAAGCTCACGATAAAAATCACTGCATCAACATTTTTATTTGTTAAATTACAGCACTTTTATTTTGTAATCTTCGATTATATGGGGCGTTTGACATACACAAGCTGTTAGAATCTAGAAACAATACCGTATAAACCAGTCGTTTATGATCCTGCAGTTATATTAAATTACAAAAACAGACATTTTTCATCTCTCATGCTAATCTAAAAAATTAATAATATAAAAAACAATATTATAAGTTACTTAGTAAAGTACACATTTTAAGAATTGAGACCTTCATTGATATCTAATAGGGTCCTTATGTATTAATAAATGTATTAATAAAATGAATAACACGGGGGGGGGGGGGGCAATACCATAACTCTACAATGCTCCTAGCCTTCATAACTTGTTACTTGCATTGATTTATAGAATTTGATGCCAAATTTGTGTAAGATTACACAGGAAGAAAATTAAATGACGGTAGATCTTTCGGTAAGACTTCAATATTTATCACTACTTGAGGACTAGAAAATCTTTGAGTTCAGAAAAACAAAGATATTTGGATCTTGCTGTCTGAGGGGAGTGATATTAAGCAGTCTGTTTGTGTGTGTGTGTGTGTGTGTGTGTGTGTTCGGATGAGTGCGTTTGGCTCGGAGGGCCACGCTCTGCCGCTCTTAATCTGATTCATTTACAAATCAAAGCTTCCAAAAAAAAAAATGCCTGGACCCCCACTGCAGCTCAGCAGAATGAATGAATATGTGTGTGTGTGTGTGTGTGTGTGTTTTTAGAATACACTATTGTTAGTCCAAAATACTCCAGTGTAACCTGGGATATTCTTAGGCTTATGACTTCATTAGGCAGGAATGATGCATGATCAGAGGGAACAGCTTTGCTGAGAGCAGCTATACGATACTATTTACTGGATCACCAGTGCAATCATCATGTTTATATTAGAAGACGTTTCTAGAAGAATATTCTAGAACCACATACTACAATTCGGACACTGAATTAAGAAACATGCTATGAGTTTTACATTAAATTTTAATAGTAATTTATTCATTGTGTTAAGGCTATTATGGTAGACGTGTAGCATTATTATTATTATTATTATTATTATTATCTGAAAAGAAAGTCCATTTATAAAGTGCATTCTCATGACACTAAGGGAGCGAAACAATTTATTAAACTAGTAAATAATTTACACACGTGTTTGATGTGTGAGATCTTGTAAAAACTATAAAAAAATAATAAATAAATAAATAAATATAAAAAAACTATGATATATATATATATACATATATACATACATATATATATATATATATATATATATATATATATATATATATATATATATATATATATATATATATATATATATTTCATATTTATTTTATATTTTTATATTTATTTATTAGATGGATGGAAGGAAGGAAAAATGAATTAATGGATGGAGGGATGGACGTATGAATGGATGAACTATTGCACCTTACATAACAAGAACAATAAGCAGAGTCGTAAAGTTTATATTTTGGTGAGGACCAAATGTCCCAGCAAGGATAGAAATATAGCTGACAATTTTGTGGCGACATTTGGCTGGTCCCCATAAAAAACCTGTTGTTTGTCTGTTTGTTTGTTTGTTATTTGTTTATTTGTATGTTTGCATACAAACACTGCAGTTTTGGTTTAAAAACCAAACCATAATTATGTTAACATAAGGTCCTCACAAGGAAAGTAAGACAAAACTCTATCTCTCTCCCTGTGTGCATATGTGTGTGTGTGTGTGTGCAGCCTTGCTTGGGGGATAAAAGAGGAAAATATGTGCTCCAAATGCTTAACGCTGGCTCACACACATTTAGTTGAACCTAAGGGCAGCTACCCACACCTACACACACACACACACACACACACAGTGATATGCGCACGCGCACATTCACTCAGATAAGCCTAATTCAGTCGACACACTGATGCATAAACACACAAGCTTTTCTCGACTTTCTGTAGTCTGCTGTATGACATGTTGCTGTATCAGACCATACACCTGGACACACACACACACACACACACACACACATGCACGTGTGCGCACCGAGTCTGGAATCAATCAAAAAAAGGCCACATGAAAGACAATCTTTGAGAGCGAGAAATGTGCAGCGTACAATTAGACAGAAGCTTAAGGAGCTGATTACATGCAATGCTTTTTCATCTCACGCATGAATATGGATGAGTTTCTATTTGCTTATGAGCAGCAGTAATTACAGGATTCTTCTGCCTTCATCTCTGTAGGTATTTCATGCTGATGTTGATATTTAACACATGCAAACTGTGTGTTTGTGTGTGTGTGTGTGTGTGTATAATTAAGAAAGTTAACCTGTGTGAACATTGTTGCCTTACAGGAAATGACCCATTCCTGGCCTCCTCCTCTTACTGCCATACACACACCGGGCAAAGCAGAACAGACCAAGTTTCCCATTCCCAACAAGGTGACGCATTTTTACACACACACACACACACACACACACACATGCATTTTCAATGTTATTTCTTTTCCTGTATTTCTCTGCACTCTATGCTATACATGCTCTATCTTAGGTGTATTAAGTATATAATAGTTTTAATATTAATTAGTCAAAACTGGTATACACTTAAAAAAATACACAGCTTTTCGTGTCACTGAATATTTACTGCTGCATAAAAGTTCAGCTATGAGCCATGAATTTATTCATAATGATACAAATAGTTATTTATGATACAAATTAGTTCATGTTATCGCTTATGTTATCATGGCAGGTGTAAATATATGGAATGAGAAATATGCCTCTATAATCTGGATTTAAAAGGTCTAAATGTGAATTTTTGCCTTTCTTCGAAGTAAAGTTACGTAGCTGATTTTACATCCGATCGAAACCATATTCCGCGATATGGATTTATGTGCAAAGTCTTATGATATTAAGTTATATGATGTAGTTTTTGAAGATTCAAATGTAATTCAGTTTATTTGGGAGAATTTTAAATTCAGTTTTTAAGAATTCAGATTTCCCCAAAAAAAAAAAAATTATTATTTCCTAAATTTATGTTCTTTTTTATAGCTAGAGAAAAAGTGAGGTCAGAATGTGGTTGATTGTGAGGTCAGAATGTGAATTTTCTAAAAAATAAATAAATAAATAAATAAATAAAATTTAGTTTGTTTTTTTTTATTTTAAATTAAAATAAACTTTAAAACAACAACTTTAAAAAGAAATAAAGAGATGAAAGCTATATAGTTTTAAGTTTTTAATTAAACTATAAAAATGTTTAAAATCAAATAAATGTGTCAAAAAAAATCACTTGTCACATGACTGAGATCCAGAAAAGTGTTCTATCATGAAAACATCTCATTTTTCATTCTATCAAAGATGCTTTGTTTCTTATTAGTCTTCGCTTCTATGGAGTGTCTGCCATGCAAATCTCATTGTAAGTTGTTACTATGGGAACAATAACAAGTGAATTAAAATAAAAATGTGATGTGATTTGAATTCGAGATGGAAATACTGTCAGGAACAGAAAACGAATCGTCAAACAAACAGATTCCAAAAATTCAACAGGAAATTGTTCAATTAAATGTTTAATGTTTTATACTAGATGGTTAAGATATTAATGTTTAAAAGAAGGGAAATTCATCTGAATCCTTAAAAATTGTTTGGGATAAAAAAAAAACAGTTTATTAATGATTAAAAAAAATTTTTTTATTATAATTGTTTAATAAAAATTAGATGGATTGGCTTGTAGTGGAGATATTTTGACCTTGTAAGATATTACAGTTTGCCATGTAAATGGTTCCTCTATCAGTGAGACAGTTTGTTTGTTAAAACATTCATAGAACCAGGCTTTCGTGAAGGGTACATCCAATATTACCCTCAAATTTGTCCAAAATAAAGTACCCCAAAGGCCAGCTGCCATCCAATTTGGCCAGCTTTTTTATCTCAGGAGCTTGTAAACGTTGCCCAGAAATGCTGCCTCTCTCAGTGGCTTCTTTCCAGCTGGAAGGAAATGAAAGTCTTCTAGTTTCTGAGCTGTCCAGCATACACACTCATAAAGCATTATTAAGACAGTTCACTTTCCTCACACAGGAAGTGCTCAGGAACTGTTTTGTTGAACGAAGTTTTTATTTCGGTCAGTCTCGACTGTTGTCATAACTACCGCCTGTCTCTCTTTGGCCTGTGATGTCATTTGACAAGCGTCCAGAGACGGCGTCAGGGGCTCGGGGGCCAGGGCGACGTCACTGGGATGATCTGACAGGGATGTTGGCGAAGGAGCTGTGCTTTGGCAGGGCTTTTCCACTGAGAAGATCTTTTGGCTTCGATTCTTGTTGACGTCATCTTGATGTAGCATTCGTGTGCTCTACACTGTGAGGCAGTGGACATCTTATTGACCCATATATATACTTTAAAATACAAATAAATAAATTTTATATATATATATATATATATATATATATATATATATATATATATATATATATATATGTATATATATATATACATATATATGGGAGCTGGAATGAGACAGCCATGCATAGAGACATTAAATGTAATAGCTATTATTATAGCTAGCTGTAAAGCTATTCGCAGCTACACAGGCGTTTTGTTTTTTTCTTACCAAGCAAAGAGAAATCATTAAAGGTTTACTTTTAAATCTTAAACACAATCTTTTCTCTTGAATCTCTTGAATTTGATTGGTCAGAAGGTGTTGATTCATTTTCTATAGCATCATCTTTGAGGTTTATAGTAATGTGTTTGCTGTAACATGTTATCGTTACTATAGCAACAGCAATATCGCAGGTGGTTATATGCCGAATACGATACATAATTGAAGGTTTGCAATAAACCGATTTACCGATTTAATATAATAGTAATAATAGTAATAATAATATATAACAATATATATAAAAACAACACTAACTAACTAGGGTCACGGGGATCTGCTGGAGCCTATCCCAGCACACATTGGGCGAAAGGCAGGGGTAAACCCTGGACAGGTCACCAGTCCATCACAGGCCACACATATAGACAGACAACCACACACGGGCAATTTAGAATTACCAATCAACCTAATGTACATGTTTTTGGACTGTGGGAGGAAACCGGGGTACCCGGAGTAAACCCACACAGGCACAGGGAGTACATGTACCAACTCCACACAGAAAGGCCCCTGCCTGTTCGAACCTGGGATTCGAACCCAAGACCTTCTTGCTGTGAGGCAACAGTGCTAACTACTAAGCCACCGTGCTGCCCCATAATTTATTATTATTATTATTATTATTATTATTATTATTATTATTATTATTATTATTATTATTATTATTATTATTATATTAATATTTATGGAAGGAGTCTCCAGTGTCAGCCCTTTGTAACAATAAAGAAAAAGGAAAAAAAAGTTGTGTTTTTCTCCACAGGAAAGAAAGTCTTCATTACTTTCTTAGTATCAAACTATATTTTTTGGTTTAATGATAGCTGATATAATGTAAGCGATACATTCCACAACATCTAATGTAACTCTAAATGGATAAAAAGTGCAACATGCATAATTTCTGGCAAATAGCTGTTGTGTAAGTGGAATATAAAACACTTCCGCTTATGCTATCATGAGCAACTTCATGGTGCTTCCAACATCAAACTGCCCTGTCATTGATTATTTTTCTCCAACATGATGCCCCAGTGTGATTTATTCTGTTATTATCCCAGCACAAGCTAAATATACGCCTTTTGGACCCAAGCTAAACATACAACATCATTGCAAGTTGCAGATTATTAGAATATAAAGCCGGTTTTTATTTTTCAATAAAAAAATCATTTACCTGTGAGAAATATCCTTGTGCTTTAGCAATAATAATCCAATATGAAATAATAGGCCTATTAAAATGAATCATTGTGCTGCAAAATGTCACAATTGTGCCTGTGTCCGCGTCTTCGGGATGTCATCTAGTGTGTGTGTGTGTGTGTGTGTGTGTGTGTGTTCTCAAGTTCCACTCAAATCCCTTGACACTTCATTGTCAGTGCTAAAGCCCCTGCTATTTGCCTTGTAATAGGACATGGTCTGATTGGCGTAAGTTGACCCAGGTGACATGGCTAATAATAAAGCTCACTCTATAAATCCTGGCCTAATGGTGCCGCCCACGTCGTCATCTCTCCACTGCTGTCTCACCCGTTTGTGATTTGTGTAATGCTCCTAATTGTATTAGTGAAAAATCAATTAAAGCAATCAGTAGGAATCTGTGTGTGTGTGTGTGTGTGTGTGTGTGTGAAATGTTGAGGTTGTAATTTTTGCATTGGTCAATAAGGTCATAATCTCTCTCTATCTCTCTCTCTCTCTCTCTCTCTGTCTCTTTCAGGACCCCCAACACGTAACACCAGCGTACAATGGACAAAGTGAGTAGAATCCTCCATCTACATCATGTATATAAATGGTATCAGTCATGTCACAAAAGCAAGCGCTAATGGCTCAGAAATGAAAAGGCCAATGCCGTGGCCCGTGCCTGGCTGCAAGCCCTTGGCCAGCGCTTAATCAAAAAAAAAAAAAACCCTGGCTCCAACATCTCCGTGTGCTTTCTTTTGGCAGAGCGCTGCAGCGTTCCCGGTAACAAGCCCTCCACCAAGCCTGTGCCACAGAAGTCGTGAGTATTCATTCGATTAATTATTCGAGAAAAGTGCCATGGGGAGATGGAGAGTTGGGGAGAGTAGCATGTGTGTGCACTTTGTTTCTCTGCAAAACAAGTCCCCATGCTCAGCTCCCGGCGACAAAGAAAGAGACAAATAAACAATGTGGCTGGCACTGCGTCAACAACTCCTGCGTTGCGAGCTAGGAAATGCGCTGATAGACAGGTGTGTGCTGTACCTCTAGCTTAGCTTTCACCACCGCTGACATGATATAAGGTGTGACTGTTTTGTTCTGTGTATCAGGAACAGCCCAAATGGTTATATGAATATGATTCAATACTGATTTTGCATAGCTGATGAATTATATATAATTTGTCAGCTTTAACGAACAAGGTTTGCACTGTAATTTATTAGTATTATTATAATTATATATTGTTTAATCAATGAATACTTCACTCATACAGAGATTTTATCACTGCAAGTCACCAGCTGCTGTACTATCAATTTGCCAGAAAGCGTTCCTACTATGGGTTGCCATGGTAATAATTATTATTATCAATGTGTGCTGCAGCTAGCATTCCAAATCAGTTTTCTTGTCGCTAAGAGGGAATATTCTGGAGGGAGATTTCAAGTTTGGATATAAAATTCACCAGTCTATACATGCATCATATTATATGAGATGTACGCTTTGCAAGAGTCATGTGAACTCTTCTATCTTCACTACCATTGGTTAGTTGCTGTAGTGAGTCTGTATTTGCATAATTTTGTGAAGTTTGTTGTGTCACTGAAAACTCATGCTACATACAGTTGATTTGCATAATCTGTAAAAATCCCAGAAAGAAAAAAAAAAGAAAAAGAAACTTGAGCATGTGTAAGAATACAAGGAAATTTCCTTGCGGAACCTTTTCAGTTAAATTGCAGATTTTGAATACGTCACCACATAGTATACTATACTATACTATACTATACTATACTATACTATACTATACTATACTATACTACACTACACTACACTACACTACAATATACTATACTACACTATACTATACTATACTATACTATACTACACTACACTACACTATACTATACTATACTATACTACACTACACTATACTATACTATACTATACTATACTATACTATACTATACTACACTACACTACACTACACTATACTACACCATACTATAAGACACTACACTATACTACACTACACTACACTGCAATACACTACACTACACTACACTACACTGCAATACACTACACTATACTATACTACACCATACTATAAGACACTACACTATAATACACTACACTACACTGCAATACACTACACTACACTGCAATACACTACACTATACTACACTACACCATACTATAAGACACTACACTATACTACACTATACTACACTGCAATACACTACACTATTCTACACTACACCATACCATAAGACACTACACTATAATACACTACACTACACTGCAATACACTACACTACACTACACTACACTGCAATACACTACACTAAACTGCAATACACTACACTATACTACACTACACCATACTATAAGACACTACACTATACTACACTATACTACACTGCAGTACACTACACTACACTGCAATACACTACACTATACTACACTGCAGTACACTACCCTACACTATACTACACTACACCATACTATAAGACACTACACTATACTACACTATACTACACTGCAGTACACTACACTACACTGCAATACACTACACTATACTACACTGCAGTACACTACACTACACTGCAATACACTACACTATACTACACTGCAGTACACTACACTACACTGCAATACACTACACTATACTACACTGCAGTACACTACACTACACTGCAATACACTACACTATACTACACTGCAGTACACTACACTACACTGCAATACACTACACTATACTACACTGCAGTACACTACCCTACACTATACTACACTACACCATACTATAAGACACTACACTATACTACACTATACTACACTGCAATACACTACACTATACTACACTGCAGTACACTACCCTACACTGTACTACACTACACCATACTATAAGACACTACACTATACTACACTGCAGTACACTACACTACACTGCAATACACTACACTATACTACACTGCAGTACACTACCCTACACTATACTACACTACACCATAGTATAAGACACTACACTATACTACACTATACTACACTGCAGTACACTACACTACACTGCAATACACTACACTATACTACACTGCAGTACACTACCCTACACTATACTACACTACACCATACTATAAGACACTACACTATACTACACTATACTACACTGCAGTACACTACACTACACTATACTACACTACACCATAGTATAAGACACTACACTATACTACACTATACTACACTGCAGTACACTACACTACACTATACTACACTACACCATAGTATAAGACACTACACTATACTACACTATACTACACTGCAGTACACTACACTACACTGCAATACACTACACTATACTACACTGCAGTACACTACCCTACACTATACTACACTACACCATACTATAAGACACTACACTATACTACACTATACTACACTGCAGTACACTACACTACACTGCAATACACTACACTATACTACACTGCAGTACACTACACTACACTGCAATACACTACACTATACTACACTGCAGTACACTACACTACACTGCAATACACTACACTATACTACACTGCAGTACACTACCCTACACTATACTACACTACACCATACTATAAGACACTACACTATACTACACTATACTACACTGCAGTACACTACACTACACTGCAATACACTACACTATACTACACTGCAGTACACTACACTACACTGCAATACACTACACTATACTACACTGCAGTACACTACCCTACACTATACTACACTACACCATACTATAAGACACTACACTATACTACACTATACTACACTGCAGTACACTACACTACACTGCAATACACTACACTATACTACACTGCAGTACACTACCCTACACTATACTACACTACACCATACTATAAGACACTACACTATACTACACTATACTACACTGCAATACACTACACTACACTATACTGTACTACACCATACTATAAGACACTACACTATACTACACTGCAATACACTACACTACACTACAATACACTATACTGTACTATATACTATAAGACACTACACTACACTGCAATACACTACACTATACTATAAGACACTACATAACACTAAGCTACACTACACTATCCTATATTACACTATACTATAAGACACTACACTACATTATACTACACTGCAATACACTACACTACACTATACTGTACTACACTATACTATAAGACACTACACTACACTACAATATACTACGCTACACTACACTACACTATACTATAAGACACTACACTACACTATACTATAATACTGGAAAAATATCTAATTTCCAATTAAATCATTAAATGAAACACTTTTTAAGATATTCAGAATATAAAAATAATATGATGACTCAGCAATAGTGTACATATGACAAAACAGCACCATATGGAAAGTTTGAAAAATGAAAGCTTGGCCCTTTCATCACACTTACAGCACCTTGACACAAAGAAGAATATTCCAGAAGCGTGCTAATGTGCGTAATTAGCATATCATTTCATTCATCTTTCAGAAAAGTGTTTACATAGTACAGAAGAAATGCAATTAACAAAATGACGGAGACCTCAGTGTGTATATATTGCTGTACTGTAACAGAGGAAAATGTAGCCTTGAGGATTTTGGATTCTTAGTATTTCTTGTTTCTGTGAAACTGTTAACGAAACAAAAACTGTTCTCTGTACATGCACTCGTCGTAGGTAAGTAAGTAAGTGAGTAATAAGTAAGTGCGAGCATGTTCAAGGAAATCTGGAGCAAAATAGTAACTGGCAGATTTTACATCTAATCCTACGTGCTAGACGAACGCCCGTGCGCTAACGCAGAGCCGAGCGAGCGTGAGCTCCAATCTGACTGGCTAAGCAGAAGTGACAGATCCAGATGAATTGAATCAGAGCGTAATGTGTCTGTCAGCTCACTAAAAGAGATATTTTCTCATGAAGGCACGAGGGTTAAAGGGTCAGAACCGGCAACAATAAAGAAGAACGGCGCATTGTTAGCTGCTGAAGCAAGCTGAAAAGAGCCTGTTATCTGCTGATCGGGCCACAGACTGAGAAACGCACGTCTTTATCCGAAGGCCAAAGGGCTTTTTCATCAACATCTGTTTGATTCGCTTCCGCCACTGTGCTCGCAGCTCGGTTTCTTTTTGCCCGTCGAAGTCAAGATGACTCGGCTTTTGTTCCTCTCAATTGCTCACCAGTTATTCGGGGGAAGTCTTAAATGATTTAACCAGTCAAAATATTTAGAACGAGACCGCCTCGGGGTGAGAACATTTCTGTCAATACCGTCTTTGTCTGAGCACACCGACTATAGGTCGAGGCGTGAGGCTTTGTTTCCTGCCAGTGTTACTAACACTAGATTAACATCTTAGGCAGAAATTAGTGCAAGGCTGCATCTGCAAAGCTTTGAAGAGCTGCTAGAGCTTTAATAGAGCTGTAATAATCAGAACTACAAAGATCTGTGCCACGATGCATGCCAAGATTTCTTTATGGCTCCACCCACATGTGGAACAGAGATGCTTAGCTCCTCCCCTTCACCTCACACCTCAAGTTACACGAAACATCTAAAATTGCAGTTGTGGCCAGCTACCCTATTTGAAAATTACAAACAGCTTCTTTAAACTTTGGAATATTCTTATATAATCTTATTGCTTTTCTTCTGGCTCTTTTTTTTATTTATTGTGCATCGAGCATTGATCTAGTTCAGTTTTGTGATTAGTTTCTACTAATAATAATTTATATGTATTAGCTATATATGTAATACATATAAATAATACTGCAATACTGTGTACATTTAATATGCAGCTCAAACCGGCATGTGAACGAACAAAAACAAAGGTCGTTAAAAATAAAATAACAATAAAGTATTTAAAAAAATGTAATAGCGTTAACAGAAAAAAGAAGATAATGATATAAAATATAAAAATATATAATCAATTTCTGTGAATATAGAATTAAAATACAGTTGTTAAAATTAAAATAAATAATTTTTTTAAATGATTATTTATTTATTTATTATAATAATGCAGTTGATCCATGTCTTTGAAGCAGAAAAGCGAAAAGCTGCTTCATTTGTTTTTTTATTTGGAATATGTAGAAGACTAGAGACGTTTTGGACGATAGTTTATGAGACATACAGAGGTGTATGAAATGAAGTTGCTGTGCCATTGACAGGGTTAAGACTTAATAAATATTTATAATAAATAACGTAATAAATATTTATTGTACATGTTGATTGGATTAAGTTAAATTCTCATGAGTCAGATTATTTGGAGCTTCTAAAATTACATGCACTTGCACGGTTGTTACACACACACACACACACACACATTGTCACACTGGATCCCGTCATGTCATCATCATCATCATCATCATCATCATCCTATGATCTCTAACCGTGACTAGATGAGATAAGTTACAGCAAAAACATTGCAAAACAATTCCCATGACTCCATTAGATAATTGGTGTTGTCTCTCACAAGTCTCTCCTCCTTCAGCTGAGTCATTTTCCCTCCAAGCGTCTCACAGACACTCTAAGGCTAAAGCAGAGCATGCTGACACGCTGTTGTATAAACCTTTAACGCTTCAATCTGTCCCTCTTGAGCCACAATCGTCCATTAGGCAGAGGGCACAGTGACATTAATTTGAAGTTTACCGTGTTGGGAAGTCATAAAATGGCACTTTTGCTCGGTGGCTCGACTCTTCCGTAAGCTCCTTGCAAACTGCTGGTGATCAGCACCGTAATTTACTCCAAACCTGACATTAGTCACACTCAGACCCTGCTATTCTCCCTGACCGAGGGACAGCGAGGCCAGCAACGCCTGCCATTCTTACCAAGATATCTTCTGGTGTTTTTATATTTGTAGCACTAGATATTCAGGCACTAATTCTGCTGTATATGTACTATTTAATATGTTAGTTCATTTGGATTATTGTGCATATAATCTAAATTCATTCTTTCATCCATCCACCCATCTATCTATCCATCCATCCATCCATCCATCCATCCACCCACCCATCCATCCATCCATCCATCCATCCATCTATCTAAAAATAGACTTATGAGACAATTTCAGTCTGTATAAACAAATTATTTTATCTTAACAAATTATTATTATAATATTATAAAATATACATAAAATAAATTATATTATAAATGATAAAATAAATAAATGAAATAAATTATTATCGTTTCATTATTTTAAGTCTGATTTTAAGTCTTTTGGCTTTATACGTGAGACTGATGTTTTTTTCCCTCTGTTGGATAACCTTAGGGTTAGGGTTAGGGTTAGAATTTTAGTGGTTGGAGATAAGATTGTTATGAACAAGCACTCGGGGGCATCTCGGAGAGCAGAAATGGGTTTTTGATATCAGCATTTACTTTAAACATTTGTGTGAAATGGTTTTTTAAAAACTTTCCTATGAATATATTTCCCCAAGTAGGCTAGGTAAAATCAGAAAACCCTTAGAATACTACTGAAGCTCCGAGTGTCTGCTTTCATATGAGCTTCATATTAACCACCACTGTGACGTGAGACATGACAAAGACATTTAATACTGAACGTGGACAGACAGAATGTCAAATCTTTTGGCCTCCGGGACAAAGAGGTAATTCATTGACATATAGAATAACAACATTTGCCACATGTTCTATATGATATTCAGCATCATTCACGTCACTGTCTGTCTGATGATAAAGTCTGTCAGGACATTTAAACAGCTTGCTGTCATTTATACAGAGTGTGTAAAGGCTCTTCTCTGTTTTGATGATGATGTGATGGTGCAGGTGCATTAAAAGCCATTTTGACAGCTGGTGATGATGATTTGAATGATTACAAACTGAATTGATTAGGCTTGCGTTGGTTTCGTTATGGCACTTGACTATCAAAAAAACGTGTTCAGTTTGTGGAAAATTCACACCAGCATGGTTTTAGTTAAGACATATTTAGGCAGACTGACTGGTTTTACCTTTCTGTTTGTCAAACAACATCCAAGACGGGGTTAGAAAGTAGACAAAATAAAAATGTTGTTTTGGTTAAGTATATATGTGTGTGTCTGGGTTTTTTTTTTTTTGTTTGTTTCTTTCTTTCTTTTTTACTAGAGGCGTCAAAGTATAGTACTGACAGAACAACTTTGGGTCTTTTCTTTTGGATGTTTTCCAAAATTCATCTACGTCCAATCTCCGATGGGTTTTTTTTGCAGACAGACACACGTATAATAACTGAATAATAATCCATGAGTTTTAAGGGGTTAAGTTTACAAGCGGAAGAAAAAAAAAAATAGACACACGAGGGAAAACATCCATTTAGCAAAAAATGGAGCTCAGGCTTTTCCTTGAATCAGATTTACTTAAAAAGATTGATGTTCAGTGCAGTTTTCGTCTAACGGAAAAGCTTGTCTTTTATTCCGACAAATATATTTATCATAAGGAGTTTCTCTCGGACGTTTTCTTCTCGGAGAGATGGTGCGTCTCCATCCTGGCCCTGCCATAAATTTGCATTCACAACACAGCAAAGTGCTCGTTTTATCCTTGTTAGGCAGGGATCTTAAAAAGCCCTGACGTTGCCTCAGTTGTGAAGATAAATTCCGACAACCAAACCCTGCCTCTGGAAGACAAGAAGGGGAGGAGGAGGAGGGGGAGGAAGAGGAGGAGGGAGAGATGCATGGGCAAGTATTCTTTTATTTTTTTTCCGGTGTGACACTTGAACAGACCCTGAAAGCGGAAATAACCAAAGGCCAATCTGAATAATCCAGCAGATGGAGGTTGAGTGATGATGGATGGAGCCTCTGGAGTCAGTGTCTATCATGGGCTTCTTAATTAAACATCCCCGGGGTGAAGGATGGACAGTGAATGGGAAAAGGTAGACGGGGGCATCTGTACATTTTAATAGCTTCTTCATTTCTGTTCATTTTAGTCCATTCTGCTTTCTTTTTCAAGAGTATAGTAACACCTCAGAGAACAGATCTTGTCCTCAGCTATCACACTTGCTACACAAAACTTTGTATTCATAGTGTTCACTTGTGAATCTGGTCGAGATTTGAAATATTTAACAGCTTTGCACACGCTCAGTTTCACCAGCGAGCTTCACTCAGGAGGTTTTATTTAAAGATTCTCGCTTTTGTCACCTTCGGGTTGTACTTTTGTTTACGTTTTCATGTGTTTACACTTCTGTTCCAGTCTCCTGTCATTGCTATGTTACCTAATTGTGTTCACCTGTCTTATGTTAGCTCATTGATTGATTGATAGTTTGTTGTTTCTTCATCTCCACACAAAGTCTAGTCATGTATTTATCGAGTTACGTAAGTCTAAGCTGTGATTCACTGAAAGTGTAGCGTTTCTAGGTTGCTGGCTCTCACCTGTAATTACAGTGTACGATACAGTGTGGATCGTCCTGCGCTGACCCTGCTTGCATATGTTTAGACCCACGCTACAGACTGTGATATTCAGATTTTTCTCTGATAATGCTTCGAAATGAAAGAAAAACTAATGTAAGAAATAAAGAAATGCTGAGTTTATGCACTTAAGGCCAGCGTCTTCACTGCTTCTACTTAGTTCTAAAATGAAAACAGCTTGTTCAAGGAGAAAACAATTGACTTTTAAGTCCTTAAAACTGTGTTACACATTTCGATTCTGAAAGCAATTTAGACTTGGATGGTAACGTCACTGTTTCCATTTGTTCTAGAAAACAAATTAGCCATGTTATGGTTTTAAGATAATCTTGTGTGTCTGAACTTTTACCTGAAGGTGTCTGACCTTTTTGTCTACAGAAGATTGAAATACACCGATCAGGAATAACATTATGAGCAGTGAGAGGTGAAGTGAATAACACTGATCTCCTCATCATGGCACCTGTTAGTGGGTGGGATATATTAGGCAGCAAGTGAACATTTTGTCCTCAAAGTTGATGTGTTAGAAGCAGGAAAAATGGACAAGCGTAAGGATTTGAGTGAGTCTCAAGGGCCAAATTGGGATGGCTAGACGACTGGATGAGGGCATCTCCAAAACTGCAGCTCTTGTGGGGTGTTCCTGGTCTGCAGTGGTCAGTATCTATCAAAAGTGGTCCAAGGAAGGAACAGTGGTGAACCGGCGACAGGGTCATGGGTGGTCAAGTCTCATTGATGCACGAGGGGAGCGAAGGCTGGCCCGTGTGATCCGATCCAACAGACGAGCTACTGCTGCTCAAATTGCTGAAAAAGTTAATGCTGGTTCTCATAGAAAGGTGTCAGAATACACAGTGCAGGACGGGTCAGGGCTGTTTTGGCAGCAAAAGGGGGAGCAACACCAATATTAGGCAGGTGGTCATAATGTTATGCCTGGTCATAGTTAAGATGACCGATCTACCATTTCAGATCTACCATTTAAGACATTCTGAGCTGTACATTTTCTTGTTTCTGGGGCAGTACTTTTACATTTTGTAGCTTTAATGCTTATCTGTTTACCTGGAAATGTGTTTATAGTGCACATTTAACGAAGATTCTAGCTATATCAATTGGACAGTTATTACTTTTTAGAGTAAACAAGTCCAAGATACTCGACATACTAAAGGTACAAATGGTGTGTTTTGTTTTCTGACAGCTGAATTTAAGCCATAAATATATACACAACCAGATAGACTTTGAGATTCCGACCTCGGCCTTTGTAAGAAAGTATTAAATATATATTCTATTTCATGTATCCAGAACTTTGACTGGTTGTGTGTGCTTGTACTTTATATTAGTCTTGTGAGTGGCAGAGACATTAGAAGTGTGTTGTATCTCTTGAGTTGCTCTCCAAACGAGTGTAGTGTTGACAGATCTGGAGCAGAGCTGATCTCAGGGCACCACCGGCTAGACATGTGTGTTTGTGTGTGTGAGACAGCGAGAGAGAGAGAGAGAGAGAGACTTGTCTTAGACAAAAAAAATAAAAAATACACTGTGTGTTTGTTTATCTCCGCGTGAGTCCAAGTGCATTTCCGTGTTCCTGCCTGTGATTGACACGATGAGGCCAGGCTCGGATGCTTATTTAAAGCCTCGCTCTGTTTCCTTACACTTTCCTCAGAGATCAACAGGGATGGAAGCGAGCGTGAGTCAGCATCAGGCACCTCGGCCTCCTCGTACCTCACACGCGGCGCGTTAACTGTTTCCCACTTTAAAACGAGGTGCTGCGCAGTAAAGCCGGAGCCGCAGAAGTTATCCGTCACGTAATGAAAGAGAGCTCTGCTTTACGACTCCCATAACAAGTGCGTGGTGTTCTTAAACTTAACAGCCTTCCGCACAGCAGTGTGTTATATCATAACAGGCGCTTAGCCCTGGGATGTGTTCTCTTCTTTGCTGGAATAAATATTCCCTCCAAATATTCCCTTCTCATTGAGAAGTCCCTAAACAGCCACAGCAACCCAGAGCACAATGGTAACCGGCGTCTACTGTGTGGTTACCCACAAACCCCTGCTCCTCCAGGGAGCGTTTTCCTCAACGCCGTTGCTCGCCTCAGGAAAACGCCGCCTCCTGAAGTGAGCTAAACAGACAAAAGCAGGAGTGCTGCTAAAGCATTATGTTGTATTTACACAGATTTTAGTCTTTTTGCAACGTTTCATTTGCATTACTAGCTTCACATTCTTCAGAATCCTGAAATCTTAGCTCTGTGACATAAAGATCTTTATGTGATGTGTATGAAAATGCTTGAAATGGGTTCTCAGACTCTGAAATAAAAATGCTTGGATTTTTTTTATCAACCCGAAAGCAAAACAGGGTTTAACGAACGAGTCTGTTGTTAGCAAATAATACCCCGAGAGAGAATTACACCGCGGGGAGAAAGCCTATAGGGCAGTTAGAAACAGCAGCACATCTCCATGACGCAACTATTGCTAACGATAATAGCCACGCGAAGGAAAAAAAAACACGAGGCTGTTTATCCTCAGGTGCAAGGGCAGGCGTATTCGCAGCAGAGGTGAGAAGTGTGCTGATGAATAATGCACTTGTGATAGATGGGAATACTGGCTTATTGAAACAACACAAGCAGTCTGACGGGATTCTCACCGAGGCACTACAGGGAGTACTGTGATATTAATGACACTAATATTTTCTAAAACAAAAGTATCTCTGCGCTTTAAATCCTTAAGGTTGAAGTGTGAGTGAGGAGAAGTGCATACGTATCCTGTAATCCTGCAGCTTCTCATGGCTTGGTCTTAATTTTCTGTATGAGCCGTGCTCACGCGGTGGCTAGCAGGCAGCCGATGTGGTGTTCATGGGCTAAATGGCTTGCCGTCGGCCTTCTCTACGGGACACCAGGCATCAGTAATGAACACTGAATGCTCCAGTGCCATAATGCCTCAGAGACATACCCATTAGATACTCAGCCCAATGTACAGTCCAGCGTCCATTACAGTGTTTATTCCACGAGTTGAAAGATGGGACTATGTCGAGGATATGACTATGAGATATGGGTGTGGTGTGTGCGGTGTTTTATACACACTTCACAGCGTTGTTTAGTGCTTTGTTGCCCAAGAACTACATTAGTGAGTGCCACAGTTCCTGTAAGCACCCAAATGCATTAAATCAAGGAAGTTAACTGTAAAGTGAAGTGGACAGAATTGTTTATGACATTTTGAACATTTAATCAACCCCACCATACCACCACCCCCACCAAACCACCACCACACCATCCCCCATTCTCCCAGTCTTACACCATGTTCAAATTCGATTTCTCGTTAAACCTGTGTGTGTAAACTTAGTCAACTTATCTAATTCCTGTACTTTACTGAAACTAAATTTTAATTATAAATCTAAAAAAATGGCTAAAATGGCTTCAACAGCTGGATGATCACTGGAAAAGCAATTGGAAAAAACATGTAAACTGGATATATTTTTCCAGGTAGAATAATAAGAATGACAACAACAACAACAACAAGAAAAATCAAATTAAAACTAAAAAAAAAATTAATTTTAAAAATTGCATGACTAAAAATAAAGTCTGAAAATTCAAAAAAAAAAAAAAATTAAAAGAAATACACATAATGTAATAGAAAATTAGTTTTTTACAGAAATATTTTGCATGGGGGTCAAAATAGAGTTACAAATATTTAACAAAAAAAAGAGTTAAAAAAATTACAAAAAATGCAGTTTATAGGGTTTGTAAAATTAAAAAAATTTATGATACTAAATAAAATTTAAAAAAAATTCCGTCATAAGAAATATTGTTTCTGAAGGTGTAAACAAGAAGAAGAGTAAATACAGTAAAAAAAGTTAATTAATAAAACATAAATTAGAATGAGATTAAAGGCAAATTAAAAATACATTTTGAGATATTATTTGTAATATACCTATGAAAAAGCAGAAAACTATTTTTTTTAAAAAACAAACAAGAATGGAGCTAAATAAAATACAGAATAAGTCATGAGAAATCAGGTTTAAAAGAACAAAAAGAAAGAAATGGCAGAAATAAAAAAGGAGCTTTTAGAAAAAAAATAGATATAAATCTTTTTCTGTTGACTTTGTATACAGATGGAACAGATGAGGGATTTCTCAAACATCTAATATTATGAATCATTTCGGCGTTGAATAAAAAGTAATAATGAAGAATAAAAGGCATTTTGTGTTGACGGAGACCTCAGATCCTGGTAGAGGAGAGACGTGGTGTGATATTGCTATTCATTGACTAGACATCTAACAAGTGCTCTCCAGCTTTGTTCTCTGGTTTATATGGAGGCGGCGCAGCAGGTAGCAGTGGTGCCTCACAGCCGCAGGGTTCGATCCTCAGCTCCGGTTACTTTCCTGTGCTGAGTTTCACATGTTTTCTGTGTGTCCATCTGGGTTCCCTCCGGTTCTCTGTTTTACTCCTGCTTTAAAAAAAAAAACATGACTGATAATGGATTGGCTACGCTAAATTGCCCCCTGGTCTGAGTGTGTGAGCAAGTGAGTGTGAGTGAGTGAGTGTGGTGGATGAAGTGCCCCTGCGGCTAATTATTATTATTATTATTATTATTATTATTATTATTATTAATTATTATTTATATATTATATTTATTTATTTATTTATTTACTCATTTGTTTGTTTGTTTGTTTATTCATGTATCTATGTAGTTATACTTTTTTATATTTATTTTATTTTATTTTATTTTTTATTTGTTACCTTGGTACTGGGAATTTTTTGGTTTGTCTTTTTGTGCATTACGGTTTTTTTCTTTATTTTCCCTTTAGTTTGTTTTTTGCCTATTTGCCCATTTTTGCCTTTTTTTTGTAGTCAAAGAAAGAATATTTTCTTCCACGAAACTTGTGTTATGTTTGTTTGCTTTTGTCCTTTTTTTTGTGTTTTGTGTGAAATAATATTTTGAGGATATTTCCTTTTTTTTTTTTTTTTTAGGTTACTTGTAGGAACTTTTCTTTCTTATTTCCCAAACAGACATGTTCTATGCTCATTTGAAGAGATTTCAGAATAAAGACACACACACACACACACACACACACACACACTTGTTATAAATATTCATTCTGTTACTGTGTCATTATGCCAAGTTATGTAATGAGAGAACGCTAGGATGAACGTTTTATTACACGGATTTTGGCACGTCCCCTTTCTCTTTTGTTAGAGATTTAAAAAGAAAAAAAAGACGAATGCATTAAGCGAATCCACACCGGAACAAATTGAGTTCCTTTGCATTTTAGATCAGCTTTCGCTAATGAAACTATGCCTCAGTGACGCCAGGGAAAAACTGAACGCAACTCAGGTTTCTCCTGTCAGATGTTAACACTTATGCCTTTTTTACGCCATCGGCATCGTGATTTTTCTTGGCTTTGTATCCAACACAAATAAAGCTGCTCTCTATTTATAATCTGTATTTGCGGTATTTATGCTTTGGGGTCTTTATTGGAGCACGAGGATGTCGTGTTGAATATTACGACCTTTACATGACTGTCTTCTCAGTGCAGAAGGAAGATTCTGACCTAATTAATCTGCATTACTTCCACAGGGATGTCTTTCCAAGACCTAAACATGAAAAACACCGACTTATTGTTTCGATTTCATATGTTTTCCTTCTCATATCTTCTTATAAAGCAGTCAGCTCTTCGTTTTTCCGTGTATTAGAACCTATAAACTTCATACTTTCTACATGTCCTTGTGGTTAAGAGGTTAATTTAGCAGAGTGGTAAACACTGGGGCAATTAGCCATTAAATATAGCTCCACTCTTAAACTGAAATTGCCCAGATGGGATCTTGCTCTGGAGTAATACGTCTAATAAAGTCGTCTATATTAGATCACTAGTTGAGGAGTTTCTCTTTCCAAACGAGGCCGCAGGCTGATTGTTTGTGTCGGCGACCTCGTTTAATCTGTACTCAAGTGCTGGGCAAAAACAGATGTTCGACTGAAAATGTTGCAGTTTCTTACGAGAGCCAGCGGACGTCGCGTTGGTTTTTAACACGACTCTTTGCGGTGCCGTAAAATTCAGCAGCCACGTCGCTTCCCAGAATGCGAAGCAGTTTGTAACTTCAATCCTACACCCAGTCAGGCGTCTCTCCTCCCCCTCGTTTATTTGTTCTCTTCTCTCGGCTTTTGTTTTGTGCCGTATTGATCCGGAGTCAGATTGTTGAAGTAACCCTGTCTCGGTCTGGAGGAGAGAGAAATAGGAATTGAACACCAATTAGTGGGAAGATATGTCAACATTTATAACTTAGAATCTCTGAAATGATCTGTATACCTTCCGTTCAATCGGTGTTCGGATATATATATATATATTTTTTTGTGTTTCACTTCTTTCAGTTTTCCATTTTACAGTAAAAGCAGCAGGAACTGTAATCTAACTGTAAAAGACTAAGAAATGATGGCATCGTGGTGATCATCAAGCCGTACACCGAATGAGATCCTTTAAAATGTCTATTGATGGCCACCAACATTTCTGTCTTAAGTAGTATACAGAAAATCCTAAATGTCTGCACATCTGGAGAGATATACCTATCCATTCTAACATGAAGAAATAAAGTGAGATCATATATTAGTTTGTAAATGTAAATTTGTCCAACTTCTGCCTCAAGTCACATTAACTTCAGGTCAAAAAGGATCAAAATCTTAATGTAAAATTTGATATTTAGGTCAAAATTTAGAGTCTAGTTTGTCTACAAAGTTTTTGGGTTGAATGATTTGATTGCAAAAAGAGCTAATTATGCATTTTTTTAATGGTTCTTGAGTCACTTACACTTACCATAGCATATTGGATCCTATTGGTTCGCCTCATACCTCTGATGTTGTGGGTTTGATTCCTGATTCCTGCCCCTGGAGCATCGCTATCAGATGCTAAATTCATTTGAGTTGTCCAGAGACAAATCAGTTTGGTATGTGGAATCAACTCCAAAGGAATCACTGAATCGAATCTTTTTGGAAATGACTCCGGATTGAAAGCAGGATTGTGTTCCGAAACCTCGCTTATTATGCAATTTTAAAGGTTCTCGACTCCATTACCATTGCATATAGGATCATATCGGATTGCCTCGTACCTCCAAGGTTGTGGTTTTGAATCCTGCCTCTGCCCTGTGTTCCTTGGACTTTGCATGTTCTCACTGTGCTTTGTGGGTTTCCTCTTGGTTCTCAGCTATCTTGGTCCGAAAAGATGAGTTGTAGGTTGACTGGCATCTCTAAATTGTCCCTAGTGTGTGAATGGGTGTGTGTGTGTGTGTGTGTGTGTGTGTGACCCGTGATGTACTGGCACTCCGTCTAACGTGCCAACAGTCTTGTTACCTGAGTCCCCTGGGATAGACTCCGGGCTCCATGTGACCCTGAAATACTCACATTTAGTTTGTGCGAGGTGAATCATTTTAGTGTGTGGAATCAACTCCAATATTGAATCAGTGAATCAGTTCTTTTCAGTTTTGACTCCCTTTCAATCAAAAGGGAGTGTTCTTGTTTACTCGTATCGCTGTCAGATGCTAAATTCATTTGGGTTGTCCGAGACGAATCAATTTTGATGTGTAGAATCAACTCCAAAGGAATCACTGAATCGAATCATTTTGAAAATGACTCTTGATTGAAAGCAGAAACGTGTTCCAAAACCTCACTTATATTATTTTAAAAATAGTAGCATACATTGAAGAAAATTCAAACACTAAACTCAAATCAGTGTTGCTGAGGATGAAAGAAAATAGCTTTAAGAGAATTGATTCAAATGGCATGTGTTTCATAATATAGATAATGGATAATGGAATTTGTTCCAAGGCAGGTGTACCCTGGTGTTTCTTATTGCGTGTCTATAACTTTTTGAAACTTGTGTAATCCCTCCAAACTGCACTCTAAAACCCACACAGATAAACACACTCGCTGGCCATGGATCAGCCTCTATAAACTGAAAATCCTGCCTGATTGCACCTCCAGCACCTGGTCTCCCGTGCAGGCCCGATGCTGACATCTGTTAGGTATTACGAGGGTAATGACTGGGAGTTTTGTTCAAAGTTCCCCGCGATCTGTGCTGCCGCACGACAGCTTAGGTCATAGAAAACTAAACCTTAAACACATTTCCCCCATTTATAGAGCCGTTTTTTATTGTTCCAGCGTTAGGAGGAAAATTCCTTACTTGGCCCTTTTTTTACAGCCCAGTTGTGTTCTGGTGGCCATCAGGACCCGACATTCAGAAATATCGCTCAGTGCAGGATGATGTCATGTGACCCTCGGAACTGTAACACAGATGACATCATGCTCTGATTCTTTTGTTTTAACGAGGTCATGGCTTGGTGTATTTTATGTATTGTATCATAAGATTATATTTAGAGGATGAGAGATTAGGTAGCCGTCTGCCCCACAGGAACGTAGAGGCAAAGTACCCCTCCTGAACAGGTGAAGTGGACTGAATAAAACCCTAAAAGTCTTGGTGAAGAAAAAGAAATCAATACATTTAAACATTTTAATTCAAGATTACAACCTGTGCCTACCTTTGACTAATGTTGAATAGATTTATTTATCTACAGTTAAAATGGTATTTGGGGGCACGTTGGCTTAGAGGCTAAGGGGCACTTTGAGACAAATCACATGTATATATTAATATGCTATTAGGTTAGGTTAGATCTATTAGGTTAATAATTCATAATTTTTATAACAACAAGCAAATCCAGGAGGAGCTGTTACCAGGAGTGGTTAGCACGTTGGCGTCACACTTCCAGTGTCCTGGGTTCGAGTCTCGCTCCTGCTCACTGTGTGTGTGAAGTTTGCATGTTCTCCTCATGCTTGGTGGGTTTTCTCCCACAGTCCAAAGACATGCTTCTAGACATATTTTCATATATCTGTTTACACTGGAGACTCCGTCCAAAAAATGCGAAATAAAGTTTTTCTTATGTAAAAAAAAAAAAAATAAATAAATAAATAAAATAAAAGTCCACCATATCAATAATTACACATATTTTAATATATCTGTTTACACTCGAGACTCCTTCCAAAAATGCTAAATAAACTTTTTCTTATGTAAAAAGAAAAATTATAAAATAAAAGTCCACCATGTCAATAATTACCCATATTTTTATATATCTGTTTACACTGGAAACTCCTTCCAAAAATGCTAAAAAAAAAGTTTTTCTCATGTAAAAAAGAAAGAAATAAATAATAATAATAAAAGTCCACCATATTAATAATTACATATATTTTAATATATCTGTTTACACTGGAGACTCCTTCCAAAAATGCTAAATAAACGTTTTCTCATGTAAAAAATATAAATAAAATAAAATAAAATAAAAGTCCACCATAGTGATAATTACTCATATTTTTATATCTCTGTTTATCCGAGATAAATTCCTAGATACACTGTTACTATAGAAACTATAACTTTTTTTAACTGATGCATAAATTATTCAGCACTGGTACAAACAATGTAATCAATAATAATAAAAAAAAAAATTCTAATCAATCAGATTTGAGGTTTGGGTCACGCCACATCACACTGTTGCGCAATCATTTCCTATCTGTGTTGTGTTTTATTCCTTACTTGTTGCCTCTGAGGAAAATAAGAAATATTGGCTTTCAAACAAATAAGCTTTCAGTTGTTCATGATTTTGATTTCGTCTTTGCTGGATGTTTGTTTAAAATTAAAATGCTAAAATTAACTGTTGAGGTGACTTTGTAGATAAATAGAATAATTATCTACAGAATTAAAGTCTCCTGTCTTGAGTGATTCTATTGCTGACTTCAATTCCTTCCAGTCAGATTCACAGTAAAGGCTGAAATCCATTATCGTCGTATACTTGTATTGTTTACTTGTATCGCTGTCAGATGCTAAACTCATTTGGTTTGTGCGAGACGAATCAATTCGAATCAATTGTGGAATCAACTCCAGACTCCAGCGAATCTTTCTGGAAATGACTCCAAGCTGAAAAGAGGATTGAAAGCAGGATTGTGTTTTGTATCATCGCTTATATTAAAGGAAAAAATATGCAGCAGTGTTGCTGAAGTGAAAGAATATTTAGTTTAGATAGTTGAACTAGCTGAAAGTGAATCGATTCAAATAGCGTGGGCCATATTTTGTTTCATGGCAAAGATCATAGTAAGCTTTAAGGTTTCTGTTCTTCATGATTTTGTCTTTGTTTGTGTTTCAGAATGCTGGAAGATGACCTGAAGATCAGCAGTGATGAGGAAGACGGTGAACAGGTGAGACAAAATAAGAGACAAATGATATATTTATAAAAAAATAAACACTGTTCATTTAAAAGCTGTAATTGACGCTTTAATGAAGCTCCCCTGAAAGTAAATACTGACCATGGAAAATGTTCACCTCTGGTGTATCTGGAGTACGATGAAGCGATTTCTGCGCTGTTGGAAATGTGAGGAAGCGTACTGATTGTGGGAATACTCATTGATTAGCTTTGACCTTTCTTTCCTGCCTAGAAATCACCTTTTTATCTTTTCTATTTGATTTGTTTTGATTGAGCATGCAAATTAGCAGCGTTCTGTTCTCATGACATGAGACATTTTCATAGGCAATGTAATCACCACACACACACACACACACACACACTTTGTCTTAGTATCCTTGTGAGGACCTTACAGAGACTTAACTAGAATTAATACTAGAACTTCATCTCAGTTTTTGGTCCCCAGTTTTCCTTATAGGGACCTGCAACACTTCTCAAACCTAAACAATATATAAACACACACACACACTTTTTTCTTTAGTCTGGCAGATATTACTAACATTGTAGGGACATTGTTTGGCCACCAGCAAGATAAAAACAAGCACACACACACACACGTTTTTCTTAGTAACCTTGGAGCTTACATTGATATAACTATATACTAGAACTCCACAGAAATAGAAAACTCTTCTTCTTTTTTTGTTTTTTTTTTTGCTCTATTATTAGCTTTTTTGGTCCTCGGTTTTTGAGCCAAAGGTCTCCTCAAACCTTTCAGATATTACTAACCTTGTGGGGACATTATTTGGCCACCAGCAAGATAAAAACAGGCACACGTACACAAGCACACACACACAGTCTCTCTCACTATTCACACCTCAAGCACTCATTTTACTGACACACACACACACACACTGAGTAAGTAATGTACTAGCTGGACTATAGAAGGGATAATGAGTATGTTTTCAAAAAAAGTGCATGTGTATGCGTGCGTGTGTGTGTGTGTGTGTGTGTGCTTGCTATCTTATTGTGCCCACATAAAACCATATCCAAACCAATTACCCTCCCTCTCCTTACCCAACTCTCTCTGTCTTTCTTTCTCTTTCTCACACACACACACACACTTTGCTGTCTCATGATTGAATACAGATACAACACCATCTGATACAAATTACCTGAAAAACAGACAAAAACGCATAAGGAGATCCTCAGGGTGTTTTTATTTGTCCCTTGCTTATGACCTTTACCCTTCCCTTTGCAATTCTTTGCACTTCTATTTTCTCTACCTTTTTTGCTGTAGCACAATAACAGTCACACCGTCTCCTGACACACATAGTTGGCAAAAAGCAGCCATTTCCCTACAGCACAGTCTCTGCTAAGCTTTTATTTAAGCTCATGATTGTTTCTCCCAAATGGTTTGAGAGTAAGGTGGGATTACACAGAGGTCTCGGAGATAAGACACCTCCAAACCCACTTTGTGAATTAATGCTGTCTTTATTTACGAGTTTCCTTATTAATCAGTCAGTGTCTTGCTCCTTCCGCTGTGATTGTCAAGGATGCCGAGGACAGTGATGGACAGGACGAGCTAATAGCATTTTTACAAGATCGTATTCAAGCCTGGGTTTTTATTTTGGGTTTTAATCAGTGTTGGGTTTGTGGGTGAGGTGATCGTATGAGTGTATCAGGTGCACTGGATACAATAGCTATCAGATGGATAGTTTTGTTTGGTGGATGATTTATAAGACTTTTTTAAAACTCCAGTAACACTGATACACCTGATTCACTCATATCAGTGATAGACATTACCATGTTTGTGTCACTGCTGTGATGTGATTGGTTCAGTATTCGAATAATATTCAGGCACTGTTGGTTGTGTGTTGACCCATGGACTAGACAAACAAACAAAAATTGGTTGGTTGGTTGGTTCAAGATTCAAGATTCAAGATTCAAGATGGTTGGTTTACTGCCATGTCTGCTTGGCTAGTTGTCTGGTTGATTTGCTGTCTGGCTGGCTGGCTGGTTGGTTGGTTGGTCATCTGGCTAGCTGGCTGGTTGGTTGCTTGCTTGCTTGCTTGCTTGGTCATCTGGCTAGCTGGCTGGTGAGTTGGTTGGCTGGCTGGTCATCTGGCTAACTGGCTGGTGAGTTGGTTGGTTGGTTGGTTGGTCATCTGGCTAGCTGGCTGGTGAGTTGGTTGGTTGGTTGGCTGGCTGGTCATCTGGCTAACTGGCTGGTGAGTTGGTTGGCTGTCTGCTTGGTTGGTGGGTTGATTAGTTAGTTTATTTATTTTTTCTCTCTGTAAGGGGGCATGCGTGCATAATTAAGGCCTTGTCACTGTTACTATGTGTCATTTTATTAGACATAACGTGACAGACAGATTGTATGGCTAGTGCTCTTAATTTGGAGTAATTTTGGACCTGGGACTCAAGCATTTAACATTAAAGGGCAGCTACTGCTTTCAAATGGTGTAAAAAAGAAAAGAAAAGAAAAGAATGTCACTGTCAATGGATTTGACAGTGATGGCTGTTCTCAACAAAATTACTCTGTAATTTTTATAGCCTCCACATTTATTACTAAATTTCTCAGTAATAAATCCCTTCTTGTGCCAGATGTTCTCAGAATGAAACAAAGAACGAACAAATGGATGCCTGGTTGGTTGTATGGTTAGTTGACAAGATTATGTTGTTTGGGTTTTTTGTGGCTACTTTGAAACTCTACCTGTGTGTGGGTGTGTGTGTGTGTGTGAGAGAGAGAGAGAGAGAGAGAGAGAGATTGTATGGCCAATGCACTTAATTTGGAGTAATTCTGAACTTTGGGCTGAAGCGTTTAACATTAAAGGGCAGCCGCTGCTTTCAAATGGTGTGAGAAAAAGGATGTGACTGTCAGTGGAGTTGACAGTGATAGCTGTTCTCAACAAAATTACTCTGCAATTTTTATAACCTCCACATTTATTACTGAATTTCTCCGTAATAAATCCATTCTTGCGCCTGAAGTTCCCATATTGGTGCTTTAAGTGAAGAAAGGAGAAAAATGGATGAATGTATTATTTTGTGTATTTTGATAAATACGCTAATTTTGCTGTTTGATTCTGCTTTGTTCAGTGCACTGCATGACCATTTTGTAGTGTTTCCAAATAATTTCATATTCACTGTACGTTTTATTTAGCTAATTGATGCCTTGTCCCCCCTGTTGTTCAGAACTGAACATTTGAGTTGTGCCATTCATCATGCTGTGAATAGCTTCAGCTTAGGCCTGATTTCACTCTGCTAAAATCTTTTGTCATGCTGCCTTTTTGGAATCCTAATGTGATCCATAGCAAAATAGTAGTGCACACACACACACACACACACAGACACACACACTGCCTCAGTCTGCTGTGAGAAATGTTCCCTGCTTCTCTCAAGCAGAAAAGCCCAAAACACCACAAACACACCAAGAGAGCGCAAAATTGCACTTGTGTTTATGTGTGAGCTTGTATCCTTGTGTGTGTGTGTCCACGTGTCTGTGTGTGTGTGTACTATATATGTGTGTGGTCATGTGCCTATGCCCACGTGCATGTGTGCGTGTGTGTGTGCCCACACATGCCGCGCTATCCTTACTGCCCCCAGCCGGGTTGCCTAGCAACGCCGGAACGTGTGCGGCTTGGAAGAAGCCCAAATTCCCCGCAGAGCAGGAAACAGCAATAAGAGCCTCTGTGACAAACGATCTGCGCTCTTTCATCTAATACACTGTGAAGATCACTGGCTCCTCTCACTGAATGATAAATGGACTGTATACAGATCAATGGCCACAGCAATAAGCCCGGGACGCCAGTCTGTGCCCGCTTAGGCGGCCCAGGTAGCGCCAGACGAGCGCCATGTTCGCGTACGGCTCAGATATCTCAATCCATCCCCATTTACTCCGATACGCCCGTTTCTGACCGTCAAGTACTGTCATTTATTATTGTAGTCCGATACACCCATATACAGCATGATGAAACATTGTGCCCCATTGACGACAGTAAAAACACACAGAAACTTCTGCAATAACTGCGTATATATAGTAATGTCAAACTATCCTAGCTGCAGCTACCTAGCACACCAAGACACTTATTATGAAGAAAAAGAATCTGTTACATATGCAGTTCAGCTTAATTAACACAGAGCCAAATTCAGAGACGTTGATGTCAATGCTGATGCATTGTATCTGTAACAAGGTTAGCCGGTAATCGGGTAATAAATTAATTAGATTTTTAAGTGGTGCAGTGCATGCCTCCTTGAGTCAGTATCGTCTGTTTTATAACAATTCCATCAATAGTTTAATAATTGATAATAAAAGAAATGCCAGAGTTTTACATTTCTCACATTTGGTAGACACCCTTATCCAGAGTAACTTACAATTTACCTCATTGATGGTTGAAGGCAGGGGTGTCCAATCTTATCCAGAAAGGACCATTATTAGTTAATAATGCCATATTTATGCATTTCATATTTTGCACAGGTGATAAACTATATGTACTCCTGAGTGTACACATTTAAGGCCAAAAATATACATTTCAGCCTGACATACTGTAGTTACTTCGAACTGTCAGACATCTGCATCAAACTCGATCCTGATCCTCGCTCAAGATAAAAAAAACTGCATGCACTGAAACCGAATCTGAATACGGCCCAACTTAAGTTACCTCAGCATACAGGCTAACACCAGCATGCTAGCTAACTTAGAAGTTTGTGTGTGTTGGTTAGCTCCTTATGAAGATCTTTCTGTTAGTGTTGATTAGCTCCTTATGAAGAGCTACCTAGCTAACTAAAAGTAAGCCAAACACAAAATGTCCGGGTTACTTTTAGTTAGCTAGTTAGCTCTTCATAAGGAGCTAACCAACACTAACAGAAAGATGTCCAGATTAAGAAAAGCTTTGAGTTTGGCTGATTATAGTTCCTGGTGAAAATGATTTGTGTGACAATGTTTACTATAAAAAGACTGGATTTAAGCTAGTCAAGTTTGTGTAAACATAAATATAATAAAATATGCAATGCTAATGCTAAGTTTATGAACAATGTTAGTTGTTTCAGCAACATCAGCACGCTAACTCACTACAGTTGGAGTTTCGCCTTCTTTCAGCTAGCCAGTTAGATCCTGATACAGTAGCTAGCTAACCTACGTTCATAGAACACCACCACCTTCTTATAATATATATATATCTCTAATTTTTGGGGGAAAAGCAGTTTTGTGTTTGGCTAAATGTAGTTTTGTGAAAAGAATTTGTATTTATTATTTTTAGTAATTCTACAGTTTCTGGGTTATACTGTATAATTTATCTTTATCCTGTATTTACTGTATAAAAAACAAACAAAAGCTGTCTAGCATGGTGTGATTATGGAACTTCAGTTAACTCCATGCTAACAGTGCTGAGTTGGAGGATAAACAGATTGTGGAATTGTGTTAATTTGAGGTTTCTGATGGTGTTAATCGAATGTGATTGCACATTCTCTGTCCACCAGCTTTGTATTAGTTAAAAGTGCCACAGCGAAGCGTAATCAGACCCAGGAAAATTAGCGACACCAAGTTCATTGTTTGCTAAGTGCTGCTATTCATGTCATTAGGTGCTAAAATGCTATTTCTTTTTATTATTTGTCTATTTTTTCTCCACAAATCCAGTGTACTTCATGAATAATTAAACATGTTGTGTTGTTTTGACTTTTTGCTCCTGTTGCTATAAAAAAAGTTCGACCCAACGGACCAACCAAAAAAATATTCTACCACTGTCCAAATACCGCTATATATCTCATGAACTGTAATTCTATTACTTTTGATACCCGCCGTTAAAGCAACACTGTTCGACTTCACCGGTGTTGTTATGCTGCTTACAGACCCACAGAACTCTTATAAATAAAATACAAAACAATCAAGAATTCTCTGTTAGGATGAAAATCCATTTGTTAGCCTCAAGCTAACATTGATCTACTGTCTAAAGTGATCATACAATAGCAGCCTTGAGCAGTTGTGTTTAATTAAATTTGTATGTATGATACACTCAATCCTGCATCGCTCTTCATCTAATTGACATTTTGTCTCGTTCACAGACTGCCGAGAAACCCAAAACCAGGAGCACACCTCCAAAGTAAGTGACTGTTTCAAGCTGATTTGTTTCATCATACACCCAGATGGACTATTAGACACAGTCCTGCTTCGACTTTTTTCACAGCTGGAGGATTGTGAAGGATTGGATGAGACCTGAGTCTTGAACATGAGAGTTAATTTTCAAGAACCGTTATGTTTCCATCTGTTATCAGAAAATAACTCGGTCTCTAACAGCCATTCTTCAGTCTGCATATCCTGATATAATATCTGTTGACGTTTGCCTTCGCTATCCTGAATCCGTGTTCGAGGAAATATGATGTACACTTACTGGCCACTTTATAAGGAACTCATGTATGAGGTTATCCAGTTTGTTGTATCTGATAACACATGCAGATAAGGGGTCAAGAGCTTTCAGGTTCGCATCAAACATCAGAATGAGGAAGAAAAATCTCGGTGGTTTCGATCTGTTGGTGGTTCAAGTATTTCAGAAACTCTAGATTATGGTGCATTAAAATGGTGCATAAAAAACACACACAGTGAATGGAGGTAGTGTGGGTGGAAATGCTTTGTTCATGAGAGAGATTCAAGATTATTTTATTGTCACTATACTGAGTACAGCGAAATTAGAGTAGTCCTTACAGTGCCATTCACATGTAATGTGCTGCAAACTGTACATCCATTTTAACAAATTAAATGCAATATGTATATAAATATATATATATACAATAACTGCAGTAACTGCAGTCAAGGCAATAGTGATAAAGTGTAGGAGCTGGTGATGTCGATGTGATGGTAAACAGGAGCACAACTACAGAAAGAGGATCGTTAACACTGCATTATAGCAGATATAACAACAGTTATAAAACCTAGCTATATGATAAAAAACAAGATATTAAGATGTAGGTTAATTTTACACAAGAATATAAGCAAACAGCAAAAAAAATCTTAGCTTAAATAACGTATTCGTGTATCGGTTAATCCGATAAATATTCCATTCATAAAACTGCTATTCAAACATTATAGTCATTTACTTTCTGAACAAAAAAGAAGCCCAATGTGTTGCACACATTTAGCGACATTAGCTAAACTCATTAAACCACTTTATTATTACCAGCTAAGCAGTTTGTTAAATAAAACTTAACTGGCGATTTTGTAAATAGAACCAGAACTAGAGCTTGCTAGCAAGCTAACTAATATTATACTGCATGAACCGTGTTATTAAGGGAACTAAGGGAACCCTTAGCATCATTGATTGTTGGCCATCATGCAATAAATGTAGACCTTACTAGTGCAATTAAAACAATTAAATAAGGCGCAAATTGTATTTTTAAGTGGATGCAAGATAGCTACAGCCCATCATCACGCTATACAAAGAATTATGTAACAAAACACTACATACAGTGCGACATGTTCCTAGTCTGCATGATGAAAGATAACGAGACGCTGTATGTCACATCATGAAGAATTTTTTTTTTTTCCACTATCCACTAGAGAATCCACTGCTATTGGTGTTGGTCCTGTTATTAAGTCTCCAGCATTTATTTCCCAGCATCCTCTCCTCTCTCCTTCATCTCTGACGATGCCTCTGTTGGCTTCTCAGAGGCAGCGTAAGGTGCAGACGGGGTCTCATTAAGGAGACGGAGAGAGAAATATGGCCTGCAGCTCTGTTCTCAGCCAGGGAGCCTGGGAGTGGAGGAGCTGTGAGCGATCCCGGGGCCACGACTTCATTCCTCTAACAAAAGCAAAGAGTGGGGAGCAGAGACGGAGCTGCAGGGGGTGGGGGGTGGGTGCTGGAGGAGGGAGTTAAAGGGGTGGAGGGTCTCATGGAGAAGGCAGTTAGTGAGAGGGAGCTGGAGCTTAAGTGGCAATTAGACTGGTGGTGGCTTAGACTGTGTGATCATTTACTAATGAGGTCTTGAATACTGCTTAATGGGCTTTGATAGCTTTGCTTGATCTTAATTCTCACGGTTTGTTCTCTACCTTGTAATATACTTCAATGTATGCCCTACTGACTTTTTACTTTATACTAGTACCAATACCTAAATTAGCATGGCGCTTAGTATCAAGCAAAGAGGTTCATCATGGTACATTTAGCTCTGTTGATGTTGGTTGCTGCTGAGAGCTGCTACTGACAAACTCCTCATGCTGGGGTTTATGTATTAGATATTACAGCGGTTAATAGAGACACTAAGCAGCGAGCACTCTTGTTAAAAAATAAGTGCAAGGTACTGTGGATTTCACCTTGACCCCTGCCAAGGGAAGTGTGTGTGTGTGTGTCTCAGTGCTCGCTGAACTGAAGTGCTCTCATATGCAAAATTTTCTCTCACTGCTCCATGTTTAGAAATATTTTTGATATAAAAGCGCAAATAGGCATCGGGCCAACCAGTTTTAGTGTTGGTCCATTACCCAAAGTCTCTCTGTTTTTTAGCGAATGGGACAGCAATAAATCTTAGCCATCGAATATTTTAAAGTAATTCTGCACCATGTGCTCGAGGTATATAGTTGGACAAATTTGTTTTTAGTACAGTTTCACTTTTAGTAATAATGGAAAGTGTGTCGATTTGGTCCAAACCTCACACTAAATGTCCTGCAGCTCACTTTGGGACATTATGGCTATGTTGTTAGGCAGCTGCTCTTGCAATAAAGTCCAATTTGCTTCCAAGTCTAAATGACAGCTCTAAAAAAAAAAAAAAAAGCGTCCCTCGCATACCAAGTCAAATTTAGGCTGTATTTAAAAGCAGGAGTGTCAGATCAGCACGTCGGTTTGACTTAGACATGATTTCTGTTGTGTCCATGAGGGCTGTATGAAGCATCTAGCTATTCCCTCCTTCTACAGTGAGGCAATGTGCCCATTAAAACGTAGCCCACAGTTCAGCCTAGGGCACCATGCTACAGAAAATCCAGCTACATGACTGCATGGGTTTCACACAGCCCTAAAAATCAGCACTCCTGTGGTGTGGAATCAGGCTTCACGTGGTCAGTAGTTTTACTTTTTATTGAAAGATCAGGCAGATCCTGGAACAGTTCTCACTGACAAGTCAGGTCCAATTTTTTTTAAAGCAGAACACAAATATATTCACAGGAAAGGTGTTATTTAGGTCAGAGCATGTACAATTTAACCATATGGAATATGTGACATGGTACCACAGGCTGTTGCAGTGCATGTTTAATAGCATGACAGCAACCGTGTGCTTATGTACACTGACACTGTTCGCTTTTTGGCTAAGAGCCTGAACATCTGCAGGGTTGCTAAGTGGTATTGGCCGAATTGGAAAGGGAAGTGAAGTGATCGACATTGAGCGATTGTATTAATCTGCTAATTAAAGCACTCTCTGTTTACGTTTTAACGATTTAAAGAACACAGAATTCACAAAAAAAAACGCATTTGATTTCTAAATCAAATAAACTAGCAGTGAGATTAAACCTTGCTACCTTTTTTTTTATTATTATTTAGCTTAACGAAGCTAAATTATTCATCACTCAGGCATTCCTCTTCTTCTCAGATGTTTTCTGTGTGACGTTAGCCATCTGCTATAATATTTTCAACCCTCTGATAAATGTGCTGGCATTCCACAGCTTAGCATTAAAAAAATCTTTCATTATAAATCCTTTTACCCAGAGCCTCGAGTTTAGTTAAAGACCATTGTTCTGCGTAACCGGATTTCTTTAGCTCTGCTTGTTTACATTTGAACAGTTGAGATGTTATTGTTCTGTTGTTTAGTCTGCTTTAGTTCTTTTCCTCCATTGTTTTGGCACATTTTTGTGTAACCAACTGTCATTTCATTGTTTTGTTTTTTTTGTTCTTCTTCATCCTTTCAGAGTGCTAAGATTAACGTTTTAGCACATATATACACATATATGTTACATAAAACATATGTTGTGCTTTAACAGCTTAATTATGGACATCATTCTGAACAGTTAACGTGATTAAAGAATGAAACGTGGATCGGGACACAGCCCACATAATTTCATATAAGAAAAACATCTTTAAAAAAAAAAGATAAAAACTAGCATTTCGGTGTTTACATACGTTCATCTGTGTTTAGAATTTTTTTAATTGACATATTTTCTTTAACAAAAAAAAAAAATGAACAGCTGGTGAAATAAACAGCATGGATTTAGGCTAACAAGTAACAAATGGTGGTTGGATTTTTAGTGGAAGCCAAATGAAACAGGACCACACTCTTAAAAACGATCTTTAAAAAGATCTACCAAAAGGACTAAAAGTTGTAGTTTGGTAGTTTGGTACATTTAAATATTAACAAAACAGTATTAGATGATCGACTTTTACTATATAACGGAGCAAATATTTTATTTCATTGCTAATCCTAATAGTAGTTAGCACTGTTGCCTCACAGCAAGAAGATCCTGGGTTCGAATCCCGGGTTCGAACAGACAGGGGCCTTTCTGTGTGAAGTTTGCATGTTCTCCTCGTGCCTGCATGGGTTTACTCCGGGTACTCTGGTTTCCTCCCACAGTCCAAAAACATGTACATTAGGTTGATTGGTAATTCTATTGCCCATAGGAGTGAGTGTGAGTGTGTGTGGTTGTCTGTCTACATGTGTGGCCCTGTGATGAACTGGTGACCTGTCCAGGGGGTACCCCTGCCTTTTGCCCAATGTGTGCTGGGATAGGCTCCAGCAGATCCCTGTGACCCTAATTAGGAATAAAGCGGGTATAGAAAATGGATGGATGCTAATCCTAATTAAAATTGCTTCAGATATTTTAGAGCTTTTCCTGCCTATATTCTAACAATGCCGGTTCAAGAGAACATAAATATATTCTCCCGGAATGAGAAAGAAATATTTTTATTAAGGTAAAGACAAAATATATGTCTATAAACATGCCTGTATTTTCTACAAAGCACGCAGTTTATCAAGCGTGGTTGCAAAAACAGCTGTAGGCAATGAATATACAGACAGGTATAAATAATTTTGAATATATGACATATTTCATTACTATATTTTATTTATTGCATATTACATTTAATTCATATTCCATCAAATTGCTGCATAGTGCAGCTGTTTAAGATAGTCAGTGTGTTTTAGTGGGATTTCTACCAGATTTTAAAACACCAGAACCGTACTGTTGCTTGAGATTCAGAGAATTTTGCAGTTTTTAATTGAACAGCCTTTATTTGTCACATATACATTACTTCACAGTGAAATTCCTTCTTCTCATATCCCATCCTTGGAGGTTGGGGTCAGAGCCCAGGGTCAGCCATGATATAGCGCCCCTGGAGCAGAGAGGGTTAAGGGCCTTGCTCAAGGGCCCAACAGTGGCAACTTATCAGTGCTGGGGCTTGAACCCCTGATCAACGACCCAGAGCCTTAACCACTTGAGCCACCACCGCCAACACATACAATAGCAATTTGGAAATTTCCTCATGCGACGTGTTTTCTGAGGCTGCTTAGTGATGAGATCAAGTAAGAGAGATTAAGCTTTATAAGAAGTTTAATATATAAGCTTAAGATAAGAGTGCGGAAAGCTTCTGGATATTTTACAGGTGAAGGTCACTAATATGTGAGGTTTTGACTGAAATACATGTTGGTATTAATGTTGTAGATTATAACTCTTAAAACTCTTTCACCAGAAAGCATTTTTCTGCAGTGAATCATTCAGGCACATTGTATATTTCACATTCAGCATTATAAACAAGCAGTAATTAGACTTACACTTCGATCTTTCTATTAAGCACACCTTATTATCCAGTATATTGCGCTCTAATTGATTTTATATGGCGCTTCTCTCGAAGGCTAAAGCAAGCAAACATATTTTCTTATTTCTCCGTAGGACTGAAAGTTACACCTACACACAGCCAATCTAAAAGTAAATGTTATGATGGTTGGTGGCAGAAAAAGAAAAAAAGAAAAGAAAAAAAACGGTGTGTATTGAGTTTACCTCCGCAGACGGGTTTTGGCTGATAGCAATCTCTGTGAGCAGTCAAGCAGCAAATGCATCACCAGCTTCACCAACCAGCAAAAAGAAGAGGCAGATGGAGTGAAAAAAAAAAAAGGCTTCTCAGTGCTCGCTTTTCAGTATGACTACTTGCTTCTCCATCATTATTCATATCTTCTCACCCCACACTGTTGTGTATCATATCAGGCGGTGTATCGCCGTCATCGCGGCTCGTTCCGAACAATATGTTTTAATGTGCTGACGCTGAAACGGCTGCAATATTTCACAAGCGGTTATTTCAGTATATTGTTTGGGATGTAAGGAATGACACACTCTGGACAAAGCTGTTATATTGTATACACCGTGATTGATTGATTGCTTTTTTCAATCACAGTTTGTTGCAACAGGTTTTATTCCCCTTATACAGTAGACAATTAGCCAACAATTTTTGATATATTAGAAGAAAAATGACACGTATTAGCCATTTAGCTATAAAGCAAGTCAATTGCTTCCTCTCTAGTCTCTGTTTTGTTCTTCTTAGAGTTAATAAGATCAAAAATGATCATTTTTGCTAATAAACTGTGCGTTGAACCCATCATGTTGAAGACATTGTATTTCCCGTGGTGGAAAACTTCACAACTTCATGGCAACAACTATATGTTTGTTTTTATCGTTTGATAAAAACATGTCTCTTAATAATAATAATAATAATAATAATAATAATAATAATAATAACAATAATACAATTAATAATAATAATAATAATAATAATTATTATTATTATTATTATTTTTTTATTATTATTATTATTATTATTTTTTTTTTACTGTTTATTATTAGTCTTACTATAGCTGTTACTATACAAATGAAAACATATTTAAAATCACATTAATATATAGTGTATTATATAAATATGGGTTAGATCTGCTGTTATAGACCAAAAAAAAGCAACATTTATGGCTTTTGGCATATGCCCTTACTCCAAAACGACTTACATTTATCTCATTTATACAACTGACCAGTTGAAGGTTAAGGGCCTTGCTCAAGGGCCCAGCAGTGTCTGTTTGGTGGTTCTGGGATTTGCGCTCACAACTTTTCAATCAGTCATCTAATACCTTGAGCACTGAGCTACCATTTCCTACAACAACCAATCAGATTCAAGAATTCAACTGCACTGTAGTATACAAGTATCTTGTTCAGTTGGTTTACCCTCTAACGTCAGTCTTAGAGAGAGGTTTGTATGTATAAAATGACCTGCAGTGACATTTAACACATCATTTTGTTATGGAGGGATAATTCCTTTCAGGAAGACAGTCTTCTTTCATTAACCTGGAATAAAGGTAAGTAATTGTATGTAGCAAGTAGCCATGCTTAATGTTGACGCAACTTTGACACAATCGAAAGCTTCTCGGATGAAACTCCAATCGGAACCACTTGTTGTGTGTGTTGTGTGTCCTCTCTAACACAACCCCGGGTGTAAACTTTCGATGGAGTAAGGAATGTCAGCACACACTCAGAAGTGTGCTCTGACCCTCACCTGTTTTAAAGGCAACATCTGCTGTAGGCAAGCTGCCAGTGTGTGTGTATGTATGCGAGAGAGAGAGAGAGAGAGAAGTAGCTAAAAGACAGGGTGTAAGACGACATAAAGCAATACACATCCTGGGAACAACCATCTATTTGACAAAGACATGAGTACAGAGGAGGAAAAGACAGTAGTAACAGGTAGAGATCATCATAACAGCAGAAAGAGAGAGAGCAGGAGGAGGAAGAAACCAGAGCCAGAGAGGTGTATGCTTTCAGCACCACTCTTTTTGAGCCATGTGATCCGTCACTTGCTGTCTGTGAAGTCTGGCCCTGTGTCAGCGGAGGACAGAAAAATGATCCCTCCTACCATTTTCTATCATGCACCAACTCCCTCACCTCCTGATACTGCCAAAGCTCAGTGTAGCTCCAGATCCATATGTAGACAGTAGAAAAACTAAACACAAGGCTTGAGGTCGGGTTTCAACTTCTAGGCACAGGAGAGGAGAGGAGTAGAGAACACAGGGAGCTTTTGTGTAAAACTCTTATTAGCTCTTCATAATCGTAATCGTATATGATCGTAATCGTAGATAATCGCTCGTAGATAAACCTTCTTTAGCTCACGTCATTTGATTTGTTTTTGTAATAGTGTGTACTAAAGCTCGGAGTAGGAGTGCGTGTTAACTGTGTGTGTGTGTGTGTTAACACTAGCAAGCGACAGGAATCAGGTACTCAATAACTTCCTGTTGGGAAAGAAATTGAAAAGTATCCAACTTGATTTTCCACATATTTAGTGAACTCACCCAAAACAAATGAGAATTAATGGAGTTAAAAAACAACTAGTTCTACACAAAAATTCATTTAAATTGATAATTTTAAAAAAGGTCACCTGCCTGATGAAATGAAAACAAATGAAACAGCCTTTATTTGTCACATATACATTACAGCACAGTGAAATTCTTTCTTCGCATATCCCATCCTTGGAGGTTGGGGTCAGAGCGCAGGGTCAGCCATGATACGGCGCCCCTGGAGCAGAGAGGGTTAAGGGCTTGCTCAAGGGCCCAACAGTGGCAACTTGGCGGTGCTGGGGCTTGAACCCCTAATCTTCCGGTCAATGACCCAGAGCCTTAACCACTTGAGCCACCACTGCCCTAAAAATCAGGAGAGAGCGCGAACGCAGTCCCCCACTACCAGAAATTATGCAGTCGAGATTCCCACATTTGGGGAATTCGCACGGGTCAGCACAACCGGAGTGCAATGGCTGAGCCTCGCCCTGGGTGAACCACCTTCTTGATCATGGTATCTCCCCTGCCAGATAAGTATCGATTCGATTTGATTGCCGATTCGAGGCAACTGTCTAATTATAATCTTATGCTTGGTTAAAACATGTTAAAGATCACAAAAATTCACAAAAAATTTATAAAATTAAAATGTTCAAGTTTTCAACAAAAACGTTTATTGTTTTTAGCTTTAACTGTTGTTTTTAAACATGTATATTTACTTTATTTTGTAGATCTATGATGAAATTGATCACTCGAAGTAAATGGTCGTAAATATATTTAAGCTATTTCTTATCAGAACCTCCTAATAATCAGTGCAGGCTCATGAAGGATGGCATCACTAGCTCTTTTTTCTGGATTTCTGGTCATTATTATTATTTATTGGCCATGAATTTTTGGCTTGAATTCTGTCTCACCATCTTCCCAATGAGGTACATAAAGCCCTTATTAGTAGGCATATACAGAGTCTCTTGATTACCTGACCATCAATAACCTACTGATCAGATTTAACTAATATTCAGGGGGTTTTTGACACTGAGGACTTCCTTCACTGAGATAAAGTGGAATGAGTGCCTGATCTCGCTGCCACATTAGATTAATGTCACTCTTTTCTCTCTGGCCAGAATTGAAATTGGATGTAAATTTGATGATCTGGCCAAAGCAAATACAAAGTTACAGCAGATACATCAAATATCGAGTTGATTATGTCGTAATCTCTCTCAGATGTTATTACCGTCCAAGTCCAAAGGAGCAGGTGGTCGACTTGCCTTCCAAAATCAAAGTACAAACCGTTCGGGTTTGTGTTTTGTTTATGCCAAGAATTCTTCATCAACTACAACAGATGCTCGGTATTTCTATTACCGCAACATCACTTGAAACTAATGACATGTTAGTGAAATATCCGTCATGCATGGATATGGGAGTCACAAACAGAAGTAAGGACTAGATTATGCTGTTAACGGATTTATGATTTGTTTTGATTGAATGTATTGGAATATTTCAGTTTAATGATCTGGGACAAATGTGTACTAGAAACAGCTTCAAACATGAAAAATTAGCATTTCTAATAACGGTCGGTTCAAATGGAATGGCGATGCTGTGTGTTTTTACTAGTGATCTGGAACTTTCCCACATTCTTACATTCTCACATTCAGCTCCAAAATAGATGGATTACGTTCTTTGTGTTTATTCAGCATGTTCTTAATGATTTGAGTTCATTAAAATATTACTTTCTTGCTTCGAGACATACCAAAATACCAAGGTTCTTATGGTAGCTTTTTTCGAACACAAGAAGCCGATGTTGGCGTGACTGCGCACTGAGAAGAAAGGCTGTGGGCTTTCTCAGGTCAATAGGACTGGATGTGTTGACGTGAACGTAACGTCAGGTTTGATTTACGTGTTGAACATGTCAGTAGAGCCATGTGAACTTGGCAGGAAGGAGCTAACCACCACTTGGCAGCTAGAGCGTCCTCACAGCTGGTGCTCTAGCCTTTGATACTGATATAACATTAACTCAAACCAGTCAGACGGGTAGAATGGTAGATACACACACACACACAAACACTCACACACTGATGGAGAGACCAGTGTTCCATCACTGTACCCACAAACCGAACCAACGTAACACAAGCCACAAATGTAATACCAGAGTAAGCGCATGCTGTATATACAGGAGACGTGTATGAACAGTGATGTGAGTACAGTCTGAAGATTCCTGCCTGGAAGACTTCAAAACCCTCTTTTGATGCTTTTTGATGTCTAGCTCTCTTTCTCGCTGCTTCGGCCCATCTGGATTTGGAGATGAAGAATTGCTAAGTAAGGAATAAAACACTTTCAGTGGTGCTGTTATAGAAAAATATTCTGGTGTTGCCCCTTTTTTTAAGCCTTATACTACATCAGTTTGCCATATTTATTATTGCTTACAGCTCCGTGCATGTAATCTATTTGTAGTTGCATTCCTCTGAACAGAACATCCTCCAAACAAAGTTATTCATGTTGTCGTTTACAGGATAGCACATGTACATGACCTCTGCTTTTTTTTTTCTCTTTCTTGAACTGAATGAGAATAAAATAAATTTTTTAAAAATAAAAAAAAAACGTTAGCAAGAAACTGGAAAATGTCCAAAACCCTTCATCATGAAGAGGTTTCCTTGGTTAAAAAGTAATAATGACACTAATGACTGTCCTATAAATGTTCCTAAACAAGGAGTAAACAATAAATAAATAAATAAATAAATAAATAAGTCACTGATTACAATTTTATCTCTTAAACAACAACAGCAACACAAACTATTATTATTATTATTATTATTATTATTATTATTATTGCTGTTATTTTTGCCCTGGTAGTAATAATAAAAAATAAAAATAATAATAATAATAATATTTCAGTTGTTGTGTTTATTTTTATAATTATTATTGCTATTGCTGTTGTTGTTGCCATAGTGGTAATAATAATAATAATAATAATAATAATAATAATAATAATAATATTTTGGTTGTTGTTCTTATTTTTATTTTTATAATTATTATTCTTAATGCTGTTGTTGTTGCCATGGTGGTAATAATAATAATAATAATAATAATAATAATAATAATAATAATTGCTTTTGTTGTTGTTGTTGTTGTTTAGAAAATAAAATGGTTGCTATGGTGACAAGCTTGGTGTGTTACAAAGCAACCATAAACTTCAGGATGAAGGCTTACCTGTATCATACACTTCCTGTTTGTTACAAAGCACTGACATTGGATGCTTCAATAAATGTTAAATAAGCGTCTCATGACAAAAAAAGACCAATATTTTCCTTGTTTAATAATAACCACACATTTGTAAAATGTTTATCATGCTGATGTGATGGAGCCTTCAAACAAATCCAAAAATAAATAAAAATATAAGCCTAATTCTCAGAGCAGCTGTTATAGGAAATGAATCAACACCTTCCGACCAATCCGAATCGAGCATTCAGGAGCACTGTGATGTCATAACGCTTAAGTAAGCGGGGCTCTCTATATGACAGCCGTAGCACAAAAGGATTTCAGCTCAAGCTTCAAACGCATTTGGCAAAAGTAACGGCCCCCTACAAATAAAAACACGTCCTAATAAGTCTGAAGAGCAGCTGCGGATCAAAGCGCATCACTGTTAACACGCTTGTTTAGCGGGGATTCTCTTTCTCTAGTTTGTTTCTCTTCTCTTTGTTTTTTAATCCGTATCACAGAATTCCTGGCAGGGTGCTGTGTTTGTTACGATGCATTTGACTTGGATTTTCGATGTTTCTTTTTGTCTTTCGATTTTCTCTTCAAGAAGTCTGCTGGCATTTTCTCTGCTAATAAGTAGTGACACACAGAACAAAACATTGGATAAAAGGCACAGCTGGATTATGATCTCCATAAAGCCTGGAAGGCTGTGCAAAAAGAGCCGGCGCATTAGACTTGCAAATGATTTTCAGAATGAAACGATCTTAATGGTTTCAATATCCTTTCTCCAGCTTGACCCGTGTGTTTGGCTCAGAGACACGCGGGCGAATCTGGTGAAATTCGACCGAATTTACCGTTAAGAGACGAAATAAATATTCTGCTGCACTAATGTGACACTTTTATCATGTAGCTACATGACAGCGGCTGAATTATTACTCTGAGGATCTCTGTAGAGCATCTCGTACCCTGTTAGGAAAAAAAGAACGATTTTTAAAGTTTAGAGATAGACTACTATAAAATTATACACTGAGTAACTAGAATTTACTTTGAAGTGAGTACAGAGACACTGGATATAGTAGTGCACACACACACACACACACACACACACACACAAAATGTGTACCTTCTGCTTCACTTTAAACCCCTGGAATCAAAACATAAGGGCTCAGCTTTTATGTCATCAAAGGAAAATTTGATTTCCCAATGCACAGGGCTGATTTAGTGTGTGTGTGTGTGTGAGTGTGTGTATGAGTGTGTGTGTGTGTGTGAGTGTGTGTGAGTGTGTGTATGAGTGTGTGTGTGTGTGTGTGTGTGAGTGTGTGTGTGTGTGTCTGTGTGTCTGTGTGTCTGTGTGTCAGAGTGTGTTTGTTGGTGGGTGGGGGTGTGTGTATGTGTGTGTGCCTGTGTGCCTAAGTGAGCAAGTGTGTGTGTGTGTGTGTTTATCTGTCTGTCTGTCTGTCTGCCTGTCTACATGTTTGCCTGCTGGAGTAATTGAACAAATTATTACAAAATCCAGTGTCAATATCATGTGAGCAAGTTAATGTGTGTGTGTGTGTGTGTCTGTCTGCCTGTTTGTGTGTCTGCCTGTTTGTGTGTCTGCCTGTTTGTGTGTCTGCCTGTTTGTGTCTGTCTGTCTGTCTGCCTGTCTGTCTGTCTGTTTATCTGTCTGTTTGTTTGTTTGTCTGTCTGTCTGTCTGTTTGTATGTCTGTCTGTCTGTCTGTCTGTCTGTTTATCTGTCTGCCTGTCTGTCTGTCTGTTTATCTGTCTGTCTGTTTGTTTGTCTGTCTGTCTGTTTGTATGTCTGTCTGTCTCTCTGCTTGTCTGTCTGTCTGTTTGTTTGTCTGTCTGTCTGTCTGTTTGTATGTCTGTCTGTCTGTCTGCTTGTCTGTCTGTCTGTCTGTCTGTCTCCTTGTCTGTCTGTCTGTTTGTTTGTCTGTCTGTCTCTCTGCTTGTCTGTCTGTCTGTTTGTTTGTCTGTCTGTCTGTCTGTTTGTATGTCTGTCTGTCTGTCTGCTTGTCTGTCTGTCTGTCTGTCTGTCTGTCTCCTTGTCTGTCTGTCTGTTTGTTTGTCTGCTTGTCTGTCTGTCTGTTTGTCTGTCTGACTGTTTGTCTGTCTGTCTGTCTGTCTGCCTGTCTATATGTTTGCCTGCTGAAGTAATTAAACAAATGTTTGAGTGTTTATTACAAAATCCAGTATCAATATTCTGAGCAAGTTAACGTGTGTGTGTGTGTTTGTATGTCTGTCTGTCTGTCTGTCTGCTGAAAGTAAGGGAACAAATCACAGTATCCATAACACATGCACAAACACTTTAACTGGGCTGGTCATATATATTTATATATTCAGTTCATAAATTAATACTTATTCCTATATTCAGAAAAAAATGATTTGGCCAAAGAGTTTGTTTTAGCTGTGTGTGTGTGTGTGTGTGTGTGTTAGACACCTAAAGGTAGAACACAGCATCATAAACCTTTGAAAGTGGATCATCTAAAAATATGAAAAGCAAGTGGTCAGGGATATGTAATGGCCTTATCTAAATAAGATCGTTCTGACAGCCCTAACACACACACACACACAGACACACACAGAACAGAGTGTCTACAAGCAAACAGCTCTCTCTCTCTCTCTCTCTCCCACACACACACACACACACACAGAACAGAGTGTCTACAAGCACCCTCTCACTCTCTCTCTCTCTCTCTCTCTCTCTCTCTCACTCTCTCTCTCTCTCGCTCTCTCTCTCTCACACACACACACACACACACAGAACAGAGTGTCTACAAGCAAACAGCTCTCTCTCTCTCTCTCTCTCTCTCTCTCTTTCTGTCACACACACACTTACTTCATCCCTCCACCCCTCTGAATAATGTGCCCAGGAACAGAGGAGCCATTAGGGGAACAGCCAGATGTTGGCTTGGTGGATGCACACCAGTGAATCAGACACGAGGGCTACAGATTGTCCTGCGGTTCGGAAATGTCTCATTCTTCAACGCCATCGTAGACACACACAGTGCACGGCCCCCATTCCCTTTGTTGATGCGACTCCACCACTGTTCTGCACAGACTCTACACAGACCCCACACACACACACACACACACACACACACACTGCGGGATACTGCACCACACAATGTGTTTTGTGGTGCATTATATGAAAATACATTCTGCATGAAGTTGTTTTATTCTTTTTTGTGAACAATGACAAGGATCAGGATTACTTTTGGAAATAACTCCTTGTATCTAAAATGCATCTGAATATATACTTTTATACCACAGTGCGGGTGAATTCTCTAATCTGATTGGTCAGAAGTTTGTTGGGTTTTTGTCTGTTTATATTAAAGTGCTAATATGTTATCGTTTCTATAGCAACAATTTATACACAGGAACAAGGGAGTTTACGCTTTCTTGTTTCTTCATAGAATGTAAAGTAGCATTTTCTCACAAACACACACACACACACAGAGAGAGAGAGAGAGAGAGAGACAGGTAGATAGATAGATAGATAGATAGATAGATAGATAGATAGATAGATAGATAGATAGATAGATAGATAGATAGATAGATAGACGGACGGATGGACATATGGATAGATAAACAGACAGACAGACAGACAGATGGATGGAATGATGGGAGGATGGATGGAGGGAGGGAGGGACGTGCGTGCAGACAGATGGATGGACGGACAGACAGATAGATAGACAGACAGACAGAGAGATGGATGGATGGATGGATGGATGGATGGATAGATAGATAGATAGATAGATAGATAGATAGATAGATAGATAGATAGATAGATAGATAGATAGATAGATAGATAGAATGATGGATGGACAGACAGACATAGATAGATGGATGGATGGATGGATGGATGGATGGACAGATGGATGGATGAATGACATGGTTTAAAAATATATCTATATAATGCATTATGAACACTACTTATTATGTTAATGGTTTAGAATTTATGATTAAAAAGTGTAAATCATTTTCCTAAAACATGCATAACAGTGTAATTCCTTATGAATGCTTTACTTTTGTGAACTCTGATATGAATGTGTTCATAGTTCATTATCAATATGAATTTAATGGAAAGCTTTCAGTCTCTCTCCTTCTGTCTCTCTCTCTCTCTCTCTCTCTCTTACACACACTCTCTCCAGTACTCTATCCTAAGCCTGCCTCCGTCAGCAGTGTGTGGGTTTGTATTGTCTATTATTCAGTCGCTCCACATTTACTTAAATGACACCCAGACCATTTTTTATTCCTATCACCGTGATGCTGTCAGACCTCCTTAAGCATTCCTCCATCACATCCCTTGATAAAAAAAAACCCCTTTCTTCCTCTTGTCTTCCCCCTTTCCTTTCCATTCCAGGCTGTAATTGTGCCGTGGGAGCTCTCTGTCACGCCTTAAGTGTGCCACCAATGTGACAATCCCACATACTGCAGTACAGAGATGAACGTATTACAGTTTGAGGGTTATTTCATTTTTTATTTTTTTCTGACAATATTCAGTAAAACCACATGTGGAAAATGAAGAAATATTCTCACACAATACACGATTTAGGAATAGGCATCAAAAGGCGGATGGCAAGGCTCGCGTCCTGAAAAATGCAATGCTAATAATTAAAATGTTGGAAGAACGGCGGTAGTCAGTCCTTCAGTCCTTTTCTCATTCTCATTACTATTAAAGCTTCTTTTTTTCCCTACCATTTACTCTTTCGCTCTCTCTCAGCTTATCTGAACAGCACATAAGCTGTTTGCAAGATCAGAAGAAGATCTCTATAAAAGACCACTTCACTTTTTATCCCACCAAAACTCAGTGTTTTATTTCATCCTGACTTGCCTTGACTCTGACCAGGATACATGAAAACGAACTGATGATGCCGTCTTTCTCTTCTGAAACTAGCTACATTTGGTGAGCTAATCTTTATGTTCCAAAACAACAACATACATAAATAAAAAAGAAAGAAAGAAAGAAAGAAAGAAAGAAAGAAAGAAAGAAAGAAAGAAAGAAAGAAAGAAAGAAAGAAAGAAAAAACAGAGCACACCTTGCTGTCATTTTGAAGGTATTTCTTTACCCATCATAACTGCTGAGCTCTTTCGTTGATATGGTGGATATCTTTTAATATTAAGGTGATGCCACAAATTAATATATCGAGTCTCCACAAGTTAAATGGCCTTCGATCTGTTTACTGGCTATAAAATAAAATAATGTGGCTCCAGGAACTTAAGCATGGAGACGACTAATATCAATTTTTATTTAATAAAGAAGACTTAATGAAGATGCTGGAGTCACAACATGGATTATCTGTATCATTTATTCATTTCTGTTATCTAGTTTATCCTGATCAAGATCCCTGTAGAACCCAGGAACACCAGGAGTGGGTAGGGAATACGTCCTATATGAGGCGCTTGTCCATCTCAGGGCATTATGGACACACATTCACACCTAAATTTTAGACTAGCCAATTCACATACTGGTATGTTTTCAGAGAACTTCAAGGAAAAGCACATGGACATGGGAGGAACGTGTGAAGTCCACACATGATCGCGCCTCCACCTGGATGACATTATCACCGGTGTGGCACATCGGTCCTCACAGGTGATATTACCTGCTTGACCGCTGAGCCACACCAGTGATGATGTCATCGAGGTGGAGGCGGGATCAAGGTAGGATGAAGAACTGTCACAGCGACAGTTTCTTTGCTTATCATGGTTATCAATGAGGGATAAGAATGCAGTCAGCCGTGATACCTCGCCTCTGGAGCAGAAAGGGTTAAGAGTCTTGTTCAGACACCTGACAGCGACAACTTGGCAGTCCTGGGGTTCGAAACTCATGGCTTTTGCATATGTGCCATTGTTTTTGTTGATTTCTTCTCAAATCAACTACGTTCCACATGACGTTCCCACAACACAGGCACAGGTTCCACAAATTCGTGACCAATCAGATTGCGGCCTCAAAATATATTCATCTGTAACCTCTAACGTATTATAACTTGGCCCTAATATATTATCTTGTGGTTACACTTTATTAAAAAATAACAGGCATGTCACCTCAGTGGCTCTGTAATTATATGTAGAGCAATAATCACTGTTTTTTTTTCCTATTCTTCAGTGTGAGATTTAACTACTGGGAAATTTCTGTGTTCTGCTTTGATTTGCATTGTAATGTACAGTTTGCTTAATGACAGTCGGGTCTTGTAATATTGGAGAAAGGGTTTTTTTTATCATCTCTAAGTAAACATTAAAAAACACAGAAACAACTGCAAGATGAAATCGTTTAAACACGTTGAATCGGTGGGCGGAGCCACATGCCACATCATTTACACACATTAAACACATATTTAGATTAGGATCCTCAGACAATTGGAGTCATATTTAGAAGATTTGTATATTTTTTGGCTCTAAAGTTTGGTGAAAGTCTCATTGGTTATATGATATGTACAGTGGATATAAAAAGTCTACACGCCCCTGTTGAAATAGCATGTTTTTGTGGTATAAAAGAAAAAATAAACCCTATACAGTAGATAAATCGTATAGGAATAGCTGTGCATTATTTGTGTTTAATCGGTCACTTTAATGGATAGAAGGTATAAATTAATTAGTTATTTAATTAATATTTGTTATAGAATTAGTATTTGATTGGTTTACATTTTTCCCCTAAAACATGCCATTTTAATAGAGATGTGTAGACTTTTTTTTATATCCTCTATGTATATACACTGATCAGGCATAACATTATGACCACCTTCCTAATATTTTGTTGGTCTCCGTTTTGCTCCCAAAACAGCCCTGACCCGTCATGCACCATGTATTTTCACATCTTTCTATCAGAACCAGCATTAGCTTCTTCAGCAGTTTGAGCAACAGTAGCTCAACAGTGGCTCCCCACGTGCATCAATGATCCTTGGCCGTCCATGACCCTGTCGCCGGTTCACCACTGTTCCTTCCTTAGTCCACTTTTGATAGATACTGACCACTGCAGACCGGGAACACCCCACAAGAGCTGCAGTTTTGGAGATGCTCTGATCCAGTCGTCATTACAATCTGGCCCTTCGTCAAACTCGCTCAAATCCTTACACTTGCCCATTTTTCCTGCTTCTAACACATCAACTTTGAGGACAAAATGTTGACTTGCTGCCTAATATATCCCACCCACTAACAGGTGCCATGATGAGGAGATCATCAGTCTTATTCACTTCACCTGTTAATGGTCATAATGTTATATATATATATATATATATATATATTTCACAAGGCTTCAAGGCTTTACTGTATTGTGCAGAATCACTGAATATAGAATCAGCTACAATACAATGTTTAATCCTGAGCTCTTGAAGGCCATACAACATATTGTAGAGCCCTTTTATACCACAGTGCTCTTAGTTTCTACAGAAAGTTCTGTAGAAGGTCAGGAGGTTTCTGTAACAGAGGTTCTGACAGTAGATCCAAGATCACTGTAAATAATTCGTACTAATGCGCTTGTCTTGGGTACGTTATTGATTCTATAGTAACAGCTCAATCACATGGATATAGAATCTTAAGACTTGCAATAAACACATTTTGTATAGGCACGTTAAAATAAACTGCAGTTGAGATTTAAGAGAATATCATTGGTAGTTTACATATAAATATTAAGTTGTGTGTCAAAACGTGATTTAATTAGTTCTAATAAATATTAAAAAAAGGTTTTTAATTATAACGTAAAATAAATCAATCAAGCAATCAATCAATAAATCATAATAAGAAAATAAATCATTCAAAATAAATAAATAAATAATTTAAAATAAATAAATTATTTAAAATAAATAAATAAATTCAAAAATAATAAATAAATTCAAGCTTTTATGGAAGGAGTCTCCAGTGTTCCAGTACATTTTGTAACCGTAAGCTTCCAGACAAACAAGTTTGCACTTCAAATAACAAGCTGCTTTATTCTAGCTGCTATAACATAGCATGTGATCACAGGAACTAACTTGTCTTATGGTCATTACATAGCAGTTACTATAAAGCCATATAACGCGTTGTATTACCCACGTTCTGTTGACAGCGCTTTTGTTTAATTGAGACGTCGAGATACGGTATATCATCTGTGTACTTTAACGCCCCTGGAAGAAGCAGACACAACTTATACCACGTTATATATTTTAAACACTTCCCAAAGTGTGAAAGTGAAGTGTGAACTCCCACGATTCACTTTCATCTTTCACATCTGTGCGATATCTGTGTGAGAGTTGCTAGCTCCGCGGTGACACATACATGTACACTCAGACGCACTCGTAATTGGAGATGTAACTGTAAGCCTCTGCATCATTTATAGTCTTTCATTCAACATCATATAATATAAATTATAATCTTTTACGCGTCTGGTATTTTGTTACTGACTACACATTATTCTGTATAACTAATATAATATGATATGATATGAATTCCTCACAGCAAAAGAAGCACAGCAAAGAATCTTAGAAGATTTTTTTTGCTATATCCATTAAGGTGCTGTTAATACGGAGAATACAAAATGATACGGGGAAAATGAATGCTTAAAAATAAATTGCAAAAATACTGGACAAAATAAATTACGGATAAAATGTGATCTTAGTAATAACAATATGAATATTAGTAGGAATAATTATGTGTGTGTGTGTGTGTGTGTGTGTGTGTGTGTGGGCCCACTAACAGCTTCTAACGGATTCGTTCTTGATCATTAAATTCTAGGAAATATGATATATAATAAACATGATGCCATTTTTATTTTTCTTGCCACACATGCAGGATACAGGAAGCGTGCGTCATACACACACACACACACACACACACATACACACACACACAAATATGCATTTGCACAAATGCTTTAAAAGAACAAAGACACATGCGCACACACACACACATACACACACACTCAGCCATGGAGCATAATGATGCAGGCGCACTTTGTGCTGCAGACACACAGAGACACGGATTCTTTTTTAAATGCATGCGCTGGCCAATTTACCTGACTGACCCACATAAAGCACTGCTTTTCTACCATCCTATTATTTTCGAAACATCGCATCACATCATGCATGACTGCGTCCTTCCATTTCTTTAGTATGCTCACATGTTGATATCTTGTCTAAGCTCAAGGTAAGGGGTTTACAATGATGTTTGTCGTTGTGTTAATAATCCAAGGACGTTATCTGTTCACATCCGTTTATCCAGGTCACCTGTCTGTGCTGTGTGCTGTATATATTTATACGAAATGCGGACTTTACTGCTGAGGTATGAGTGTGACCTGTGACATAAAATATATTACTGGCTGAAAAACATTCATTTATATACGAATTAGTATATATAAGACTCACTATGCCAATTATTTGGCATAGTGACTTATTTTATATTCTGGCTCGTTAGTTGAAATATAAATAGCAGGATTTCTTACTTTGATTATTTTTTGTGGCGGGGCTTTCTTCTCGTTTTTATCAGTTCAGTTTTTGCGGGCTTAGTGCTTAGGACATTTGCCATTTTAGGACGGCCAGGGTTGGGGGTTTGATTTGCATCTCAGCAATTCGTCAGTTGAATGGAATTGAGTGAAAGTGACACCAGCCAAAGAGTTCTTACATCAGGTATGTCCTCGGAAGTTGCCCAAGCAACAGTTTGAACAGCAGAAATGACATATCTCTATCAATATATATATCAATATCAATAGCAGTGGATATAAATATATATATAATGTAGTATATATATATATATATATATATATATATATATATATATATATATATATATATATATGTATACAAATATAAAAAAACAAATATAAAACAAAAATATAATACACTAATATAATACAGTACAATGGTTAACTTTGAAATATTGTCGCAAAAGAATACAGTATGTACAGTGTGCATATGTAGATAAATATATAAATATATATGTCTATGGGCAAGTATAAATGTCCAATTTAACAGGGAGTAAAGTGACGGTGCAGTGTGCACACAAGATGTACAGTGACAGTTTATTGTGTGTACAGAATAGTGCAGAGTACAAAGTAGTGCAATTATTGCATGTGCAACAATCAGCTGAGGTAGAATGTCATGTCGTGTGGGGGTATGTCCAGAAAGTCCAGACTCCAGGTGTTCTGGTTGAGGATCCGAATGGCCTGCGGGAAGAAGCTTCTCCTCATTCTCTCTGTGTTCGCCTTCAAGGAACGAAAATGTTTCCCTGACCCCAACAGAGAGAAGAGTCCATTGTTGGGATGGCTGAGGTCCTTCATTATCTTCCTGGCCCTGGTCCAGTACCGCTTGCTGTATATGGTGTCCAGGTCAGAGGAAATGTGTGTTAACCCTGATACTAGGGTGGTAGCTGTAGCTGCTGTGCCACTGGAGAGGATTTAGTGAATTTGAATTGTGGGGATTAGGACTCATCAGCAAAATGGGTAAAATGTGTTAAAATAATAAAATATCATTTGAGATGTAGAGCTACAAACTCTACTTGCTCAAGGGCCCAGCAGTGCTGGGGCTTGAACCCTGATCTTCCGGTCAACAACCCAGAGCCTTAACCACTTGAGCTACCACTGCCCCTATTAGTTCACATTTACAGTTTAGCTATGGTTTTAGCTTAATCCTGTCATATATGACCAGTCATTAAATATTAAAATATAGAAGTTGCAGAGATTGTTACTTCATCTGGGGAGATTTACATTTATATTAAATAGTATTACTATTATGTTTCACTGTGATTAGCGTCGTATTTACTTTGTGTTTAGCTACTATTATAGCTATAGACAGTACGGTTTTACAGAACTAAAAAAAACAAATAAATAAACACAAAACAGTTCATGGCATACAATGTAAAAGCAATAGTTTTGTTTTTAGAAATTCTTCTTTTTTTTTTGAAACTTGGTAATTTTTATTCCATTTGATAGAATTAAATTAAATATTAAATATATTAAATAATATAAAATTATAGTATATATTATTATAAGATAAATTAAACCAGTACAAGAATTTTTTTTTCCTGGTTTATGAGAAGTTTTTATTTACAACATGTATTTTAGACTAAAGAAAAAAAATTATCCTTTTTTTTAATATCTGTCTGATTCCGAGCTCAGTGTTGTGTCAGTACAATCCTTTCTGCAAGCCTCTGTTGTGAGATGTGTAAAGTCTGAGTCTTGTCAGTCGATATCACAGCACTCACAGCACGAAATACAAGAACTTCCGTAATTACGAACACTGTTCTGTTGAGAGTTTAGCAGTTTTTACTTCAGGGATATGCCTAATTGCTTTTCCTGTGTAGGGACTTGTGAAACTTGTGACTCTGCATTCTCTTCTCGCAAACTGAATACACTGAATACATGTAAGTTTTGTACATATTTTTTAATGAGCCTGATAAATTATTGTGGTTTTTGTTTTTGTTTTTTTTATTTTTAGAGAGAGAGAGAGAGAGAGAGAGAGAGAGTGAGAGAGAGAGGTAGAGAGGGTAAGAGAGAGACAGGCAGAGAGAGAGAGAGAGACAAGGAAGGAAGGAAGGAAGGAAGGAAGGAAGGAAGGAAGGAAGGACGACAGACGGACAGACGGCAGGCAGGCAAGCAGGCAAGATGGAAGGAAGGAAGGAGGGAAGGGAAGGAAGGAAGGACGGATGGATGGACGGACGGAAGGAAGGAAGGACGGACACTTTTTGGGCATTGTTTCACATTTTGTTTGTCTGTTAGCATTAACAACTGCACTGTATCTCCGCTGGAGTTGTAATTTGGCGGTGTCAGAGCGATTAGCAGCCTGTGCAGGCGTCATGTTCACACACAGCCGAGGGGCAACAGAGCTGGAACACAATTATGACCTGGAGGAGGTTAATCATATCAGGACCAACACTTACTGCCACACCACCAGGTGTCATCCACACCTCCGCTGCTGTGTGTGTGTGTGTGTTTTGGCCTTAACAGCTGGACAGAGTTTGTACAGGGTAGTGCAGCTTTGCAGGGCAAACGACTCTCTAAAGTCAGGTGTTAGACCTAACAGGTGCAAAGCACAAAACAACATCAGCGGCAATTAAAAAAATAAAAAAACAACACTTTGTGAAAATGTGAATCTTTCTGGTTTTACTCAAAGTCATTTATTTATTTATAAATCAAACTGAAGATTTGAAAAAATATTGATAAATTTTAGTAATTTAATAATGAATCATTTTGATGTGAATTTTGGTTCACATATATCTCGAATGATATATTTTTATTTATCATTTTAACCCATTTTGCCCATTTTCCTGATTCCCACCCATTACCAAATCCTCTCCAGTGGCACAGCAGCTACAGCTACAACCCCAGTAGTATCAGGGTTAACACACATTTCCTCTGAGATATGTCATTTCTGCTGCAGCATCTGCTCAAGCTGTTGCTCGGACAACTTCCGAGGACATACCTGAAGTGATAACTCCTTTGGCTGGTGTTGCTCTCACTCAATTCCATTCAATTCAATTCCGTTTTAATCCGTATTGTCACAAAGCAGCTTCACAAAAAGCTGGAGGTAGATTTAGATCCGTAATGAGCAAGCCAGAAGTGACATAGGTAAATAAAAACTCCCTGAGATAACATAAAGAAGAAAATGAGTCATAAGGAACCCATTGTCTTCTGGGTGACGGCCAATTGTTGGAATTTTCTATTCATTATGATCCTATAAGTGTATACTGTCGAATCAAACGGTGTTGAAAGGAGCTCTGGGATAAGCAAAGGATAGAGTTGATGATTACTACAGCAGTTCAGTTTGACAGGGGAGAGATTACCTTTTTACCAGTACGCTGGTGTTTCATTCTGCCCGCAAAATGGAAATCGACTTATTGGACGTTTTCAATCAGTATAAACAAATGAATTATTTTAGCGCCAGACGCGAGTCTGATATAAAGTGTGTCAGGACTTTCGGTGTGAGACGTGTGTTTTTCCCTCTGTTGGGATACACAGCATTTTAATGGTTGAAGATAAGACCTTCAGATTTCAGACTGTTATGAACAAGCACTTGGGGCATCTCCAAGAGCAGATATGGGTTTGATATCACCATTTACTTTGGAGATGGAAACATTTGTGTGAATAAAACTAACCATTTCTGGGGGGGGGGGTTTATGGAACTTTTCTATGAAGTGTTCCCACTAGGCTACATAAAAACAGAAATACTTCCCAAAAAATCCTGGGAATAAGGCCAATGGCACTCAGGAATCGTTACTATCAAGAAGACAGCATTCAACAAGGCACTGGTGCATGTACCAAATTGGAGAGAACATAAGTCTGCCTGTGTGCAATATTTTGGGGATTTCCAAGATGAAAGAATTTGGCCAGGGTTGCCAGGTCAGCTATGTTTAAAAACTGAACAGAAAACTCCTGAAACTAGCCCAAAATGCTAAAATGTGGATATGCAAAATGAAAGAACACTGAGAATATAGTTTAAGTTTGTTTATTCATTGGTTAAAAGTAAAGGTCCTACCTTTCATATTTGAACTATGTGCAGTCATGGATTCTAATTTCAGACTGGAATGCTCTTCAGAAGGTGACGCCGCAGGTAGCCTACATTCCCCCCAAAAAAAGCATTCTGACCCAAATCACTGTAATATCTAATTCCCACTGCAACAGAAATGGATTTGTACTTTGTAGATGCACTGTATGCACTTACACATTCCCTGTGTTTGCAGAAATGGACTCGGTATCATTTTAAATATAAGATCAAAATAAGATCTGTGCTTCCTGAAGACTTGCCTTTTCCACACATAGCCTTGTTTGTTCCAGAGTTGGTGTGGAACCTGTGACCTTGGCAACCCCGCAAACCTCGAGTCACTGTTAAGCTGTTGAGTGGACCCTTAGCCCTCATTTGCTTTAATTGCTTATCCTCATAATTGCAAGATAACCTCGATTAAACAGTTTAAAATATAAATGCAAATCAGTGCATTGACTTTTATGGACTACAGAAGTTCGAAACCATAAACAGATTTAGCATTGTGTTAACACATATGGCTTATTGCATGTAAACTTGTGAATCAAAAATGGTTGCCAAAAGTTTTGCACCCCCTCTAGCCCAAGTTCTACACATCATTTTGTGTGTGTCTGTGTGTGTGTGTGTGTTTGAGAAGGTGACGTTGTTTCACTGGTTCACTCCTCCTACTCAACACTGTTTACCCTCCACCATCTGTCTTCGACAAATAACTTCAAGCACTGGCAGGGGTTTGTAAATACTTAATAGCTGCAAACTTGTCAATATTCAGCGAGTTTGGCTGGGATTTTCCTCAGCTCCCAACACTCGCTACTTTCCCAAGCACTGAGCTCACTCATAATCTTCCTGTGTCCTCTTCAACTGTCAATCAAACTGCCAGGATGAGAAGTCTTAGAGATGGAGCGAATGGCAGCAGCTCGAGATGTGTAGGGGAACTTTGATGGTGCAGCTTTAAGATCTGCTCTACAGCTGTTATAAAGCCAAAAAGAACGAAGTCCTGCCACATATGCACGCATACAAACACCTGTACATGTTTATCAGTAGTAAATCTGACTCATTTCCTTTTTTTCCCCCTTGCTATTGTGCTTTCTCCGTCGCATCCATTGAAATCAATGTTGCATGCCTGCAGACAGTAAATATTTGATTGTATTTTATTACAGCACAAGGCTCACGGCTGTGTTCGAAGCGCCGGAGAGTGTTCATTAGCCATTACAATTATTACTGTGCCAGGTTAGCGTCTAATTCTCCTTGGACAGTGTCCAGATGCTAGGCGCGTAAAAGGTACCGTTAGCACTGAATGAATGCACTGACACAATGGCTTCTCGGAGGATAATTGAGCTTCGTTAGCGATTAGAGGCACACCACTGCCACGGCTCAGGTGCCAGGGTCAGCCATGTTAGCGCTAATGCGCAGTGGCATTGTAATAAGTGCAGCATTACCGTGTTGTTGCCTCCATCCCCGTGTCTGGTCAGAGGGGAGGCTGTGTGAGGGAGAGAGAAATTCAGCAGGGTAAAGCCGACCCGCTCTCACGCAATCAAATTAATTAGAGACGGACGCATTAGTCAGATGGAATACATTAGAGTTACTGCAGGAAGTCCTCATCAGACCTGGCCAGATTGGTGTACCGGTTGTTTTTCCAGCCTCGAAATGGTGACCCCGACATGATTACACCATCTAAACCAGTTTTGTCTACATTTGTAACTGCTTTGGTTGTTCGAGGATGTGGTTATGTCTGGAATGGACGAATGTTTGGTCTGAGACACCCCGGAAACCCCAACGATATAAAAGCAAATCCTTTGGTCTTTTAGTTTGTTTTTCTTTTTAAATAAACAGGGGGAAAAAACGCCACAGAAAATTATAACCAAATTATCAGTGCTTACCCACAGAAAGTCAAGGCTTATTTCAGGTGCCTTTTGTTTTGTTTTGTTTTGTTTTGTTTTGTTTTGTTTTGTTTTGTTTTGTTTTGTTTTGTTTTGTTTTGTTTTGTTTTGTTTTGTTTTGTTTTGTTTTGTTTTGTTTTGTTTTGTGTGTGCTTGTGTCTCGTCACTGATATATTTTAACACACTTTTTCTCACACACCATTAATTAATGCTCCACTTAAATCTAAACCTAGGTTTACTTTCAATAACCACAAAGAAACTTTTCGTCTCTCTTTTTTGTTTGTTTGTTTGTTTGTTGTTTTCTTGTTTAGTTTTGTTTAGTTGTGGCATTTTTATATTAAAAAAAAGAGCTATACTTGGAGACACACACACACACACACAGATGAGGAAAGTGTGATGTCGGCTGGTCCACAGTTGCAGTAATTAGACTCATATCTCTCTGTTTTCTTTTTCCCCCTCTCTTTCTCTTTCACAGTTGTCTCTCTCTCTCTCTCTCTCTCTCTCTCTCTCTCTCTTCCTCTCTCCCTATGCACTCCAGATTTTCGACTCATTTATTGATGTGTTTTTCAGTGCGGATCCACTCTCCCCTTCAATTTATGTTCTCTCTCTCTGCTGTCAAAACACACTCTCTTTCCCCGGTCCTCACCCATCAAGTTTTACTGGATGAATTTTTCATTAAGCAGCCCTGCTTTTCTCCACCACAACACAAAACGAGCCAGAAATGCCCAAAAGTACAGGTGATTCATTTTCGCTTGGGTTTAATCCCTTTGTTTTGTGAGGAACAGCACTATTTTTTTTTCTTTATCCTAGACTGGGGTGATTGTGAGGTGATTTGGAAATGTGCTTCTTGCAGTAACCTGAAGGTCCAATGCATAAGCATTAATAAATTCAGTATTTATATCTGTTTGTGTCGGTGGAATCTATAGAGCAGTGGTTAGTCATTTCTTACAGGCTGTGAAATTATGATCCGTGTACAACAACTCTGTAAATCTGTTCCTCTGAACGATCAGATGCTTTATCCATACAGGCATTAATAATACAATTAAGCTCGCTGTGCTTTTTTATATTTTGCACTAAAACCAGTGATGACTACAGACAGTGCAGTTAATCACAGGTAATGTTTTCATTTAAATGAAGCGAAAGATAACTAAGCCTCTCTCCATTGGACTGGCATTGCATCATCTCCAGATGAGTTTACTAGTCCTTCCAGGATGTCATAGAGTGTTGGTGTTGTTGTTGTTGTTGTTGTTTGTGATTGTTGTGGCCAAAAATGCGTGATTTTGTGGTGGTGGAATGGAATCTTTTTCTGCCTCGTAGACTATGAAAAAAATATTATGAAACATGATCCAGTTTAGAGGATAAATTTACAAAAGTGAAATAGACAAAGAATAAACAATCTAAGATGTACCAAAAAAAGTCAAGTGGATGACAAATGAATGAATGAATGAATGCATGCATGCATGTAGGGATGACACTAAGTGGATGGATGGATGGAGCTGAATGAATGCATGAATGAATGAAGGTAGGGATGACACTAAGTGGATGGATGGATGGATGGATGGGTGGAGCTGAATGAATGAGTGTAGGGGGAGGGATGAAAATGAATGAATGAATGAATGAATGAATGAATGAATGAATGAATGAATGAATGATGGGGGGAGGCAGGGATGACACTAAGTGGATGGATGGATGGAGCTGAATGAATGAATGAATGAATGGAGAGGGAGGGATGACAATGAATGAAGGTAGGGATGACACAAAGTGGATGGATGGATGGGTGGATGGATGGAGCTGAATGAATGACACTGAATGAATGAATGAATGAATGAATGAATGAATGTGGGGGGAGGGAGGGATGACACTGAGTGGATGGATGGATGAATGAATGACACTGAATGAATGAATGAATGAATGAATGAATGAATGAATGAATGAATGAAGGTAGGGTTGACACTAAATGGATGGATGGATGGATGGATGGATGGATAGGTGGAGCTGAATGAATGAATGGAGGGGGAGGGATGACAATGAATGAATGAATGAATGAATGATGGGGGGAGGCAGGGATGACACTGAGTGGATGGATGAATGAATGACACTGGATGAATGAATTAATTAATTAATTAATGGAGGGGGAGGAATAACACTGAATGAGGGAGGGAGGGTATGGATGGATGGATGGATGAATGAATAAATTATTAAATGAATGAATGAATGAAAGGATGGATGGATGGATGACACAGAGTGGATGAATGAATGAATGATTGAATGAATGAATGAATGAAAGGATGGATGGATGGATGACACAGAGTGGATGAATGAATGAATGAATGAATGAATGAATGAATGAATGAATGAATGAAAGGATGGATGGATGGATGACACAGAGTGGATGGATGGATGGATGGATGAATGAATGAATGAATGAATGAATGAATGAATGAATGAAGGTAAGGATGACACTAAGTGGATGGATGGACGAAAAGATGAATGACATGGAATGGATGAAGAAATGAATGAATGAATGATTAAATGAATTAATTAATAAATGAAGGGATGACACTGAGTGGATGGATGGATGGATTGAATTAAACATTAAATATAACAGTTACAGAGTTGACAGATGAAATGATGAATAAATAAATAATCGTTTTCTGAAGCTCTGCCTGAATGATTACATACATGAAGATGAAAACATATGATTTTGGAATTGTCTGTTTAATCACGATCAGCTGAAATGATAGTGATTAGGTGATTATGTGTAATTGTGACGGCTCTATTAGCATGTCTCAGCTTTATACTGTATCAACTGCCGCTTTACTGTTGCTAATGATATTAAAACTAAAGTGAAGGGATTTCATTTGGTTTGAAAGAGCATGTAAATGGGATAAAGTCCTGCCCGCGTGCCAGAGGTCTTTTTATATAAAGCTGGATGCAGCGAGCCCGTGAGGAACCATGTGCAAATTGCTGCTTCATTAGATTTTCAGCAGCGCTTAGAACAAATGTGTCAGCATTTGGGCCTCTGCTGCTCCCAGATGAACTACAGAGCTGTGCGTGTGTGTGTGTGTGTGTATGTCTCTAGTGGGTGGATTAGCATTTGTGGCTAAGTTGGCGTGGGGCTAAAGGTCACTCTGGTACACGCTTGGTAACAAAAGGTGATGTCATGTGGGTGGTTGATGTGTAACGAAGCAAATCATTATATCACAACACTGACTGCTTCACTCTGATTGGTCAGAAAGCAGTAGCTCCATCTGCAAGGTTTACGTCAACATCTTTAATTTAATAGCTTACTGTTTCTATAGTAACAGCTACCACAGGTCAGTCATATTTCCCCATAAACATATTACTAGAACCATTAACCATTACTAGAACTAGCTCATTTTATAGAATTTCGACAACATTATTGTAAAAAATAAATGAATAAAAATATAAATAACAAAACTTATTAGAACTAGCTTATTTTATAGAATTTGACATTATCGTAAAAAATAATGGACAAAAAATAAGAATTTAAATTAAATAATTAATTATTAGAACTAGCTCATTTTATAGCATTTCTACAACATTATCATAAATATAAATGGATAAAAATAAAAATAACAAAACATTACTAGAACTAGCTAATTTTATAGAATTTCTTCAATATTATTATAAACGTAAATGGATAAAAAAATAAAAATAAAACTTATTATTAGAACTAGCTCATTTTATAGAATTTCAACATTATTGTAAAAAATAAATGAATAAAAATAAAAATAACAAACATATTAGAACTAGCTTATTTTATAGAATTTCTACAACATTGTTGTAAAAATAAATGAATAAAAATAAAAATAACAAACTAGCTCATTTTATAGCATTTCTACATTATCGTACATATAAATGGATAAAAAATAAAAATGACAAAATTTATTATTAGATTTAGCTTATTTCATAGACTTTCTACAAAATTATTGTACATATAAATGTATAAAAATAAAAATAACAAAACTTCTAATTAGAACTATCTCATTTTGTAGAATTTCTACAACATTATCGTACATATAAATGGATAAAAATAAAAAATAACAAAACCTTTTATTAGAACTAGCTTATTTTATAGAATTTCTACAACATTATCATAAATATAAATGGATAAAAAATGTAAGTGTGTTGTTTGTTTTATTAATACAACACCAAGTTCATTTGCAAATTCTTCTGGAAAAATACTTTTACAGAAAAATAATCCACTTCAGAGGGTTGTTACAGGACCTCCATATGATACTGCAGTTGATTAATTTCCTATATTTCCAAGTGTTTTCTTCCTTAAACAACCTGCATTCAAAAAAGATTCATTTTAGATCCCTAGGATGAAGAAAGTTAGCTCCAAAAAGGTTCTGTACTGGCAACAACGAATCCTTTGGGCACAAAGAGTATAAATTCATCTGCTATATTTTGTAATTGTACAAATTATTCATTGTAAAATCATTTTTGCATTCTCTCAACAGGGTGTATTTAGACAGAAGAAATTTGAAGTGTTCGGTGTTATCTATTGATAAACAAAAGACGTCAAAAGATATCATTTACAGAGTGTCTGGGCTAGGGACGTGATTGTCCAGGCCAAATCACAGTGTATCACGGTCATAGATGAAGTCATAGATGAGGTCATAAACAAATGATATCACACAGTCAGCTCAGGGCAGATACTCGAGCAGTGGTGGCTCGAGTGGTTAAGGCTCTGGGTTGTTGATTGGAAGGTTGGAGTTAAAGCCCCAGCACTGCCAAGCTGTGACTGTTGGGCCCCTGAGCAAGGCCCTTAATCCTCTCTGCTTCATGGGTACTGCATCATTACTGACCCCAACTTCCAAATTTCTATGTGACAATATAGGCTTTTTCTTATATTTATCATCATTATACTAATACATGATGCAAATGATGAATAAATGAACCCATAATAGAACCTTTTCACATGCTACCTGAAGAACCCTGTAGATTTAACCCTTAAGAAGCATTCTATACAGAATTTTTTTAAAGGTTTCGGATATGAAGTGCACAATAGAACCCTTTTCCTCTGAGAGTGGGGCATTGTTTCAGTTCATATTTGCTCCCACGAATTCACCCTACCTTAGATGAAGCCTCGGCCACACACACAAACACACACATTCTCACGAGGATCACACCTTCCTTCTGTTATCCGCTCGCATCCAATCGAGCTGTACTAAAATATTTTCAGAGGTGAAATGTGCTTATTGTCAACAGCTGATTTGCGTAATTAAAGGAATATTATTACGCATCGTTCTTAATGGTTCTTTTAATCTCTCTTGGCCAGAGTTCCACATTTTCAGGAGCTAAGGGCTTTCCGGTATTTATCATAGTCAGACTCTGTGCTTAATGCATGTAGCTTTGTTTGCATCTTAATTCATTTATGGTTTTTCTTCAGTCAAAATCTATTACTCTGACTCTCTCTCTCTCTCTCTCATTTATAAAGCCCCCCCCCCTTTCCTTAATCGCAAAAACACAGAGACCCACACGTGCGTACACAATGAAAAATTACCCCAGCCTGAGTTTAGGGACTGTGTTTGTAACATCCAGAGGGAGAAAAACACAATCTGAAAGCCTTCACCATATTAATGAGTTGTTTACTATGTGAACAGTGCCATTTTGTCTCTCGAAGGCAGCAGCGAATTAGATCAGACTGCTTATGTGATCTAATTGCTCATCATTATGGCAAATAGTATCAGGCAATAGTGTAATACCTTCTGCTCTCCCGAGTCTGCTTTCTCCATGTTCTTCATTAGAATAAGATGTTTATTAATTAGCTTAACTGCAAATGTACAGTATGGTTGTTGTATCGCTTATGAAAGGTGATACTTTTCTTTACAGTTTGATGTTTGCAAACATTTTTCTCACCCTCTCATGACTGTGAAATGATATATGATGTATATTTTCTTTCCCAAACAAATATGTATGCTCAATTATTTGCGAAAGCTTTTTATACCACAGCAATGCTGGCTTCTCAAATCTGGTTAGTCAGAAATTGTTGATTCATTTTAATGATTCATTTTCATGATTCATGAATCATGATTCATGAATCATGCATCATGTTTTGTATTGACCACAAATTTACAAGGATTTAACCAATTAAAGAAACATGTAGAATTGTTTATATGGTGAAGTTTTCTGTCAGGAGATGTTTGTTTATTCCTGTTGGAAGGAGTCTCCAGTGTCAGAGCTTTGTAAATTAAGAGTCTTGGTTACATAACAAGCTATGTTATTTTGTTTATTTGTTTGTTTTGGTCTTGTTGCTTCAAGAGATGGAAAAAAAGAAAATATTGAGGGAGGAAATATTTATATTAGAAGCTAATTCAGGATGTAACAAATAAAATGTCAAGTTTTTCCGGCAGTTTCTTGGTAACATGAAAACAGCTACTTTTTTGCTTGTTTGTTTGTTTGTTTGTTTGTTTTTGTCTTGTTGCTTCACGATATGGACAATAAGAGGCTGGTCTAAGAAAATATTGATGGAGGAAATATTTATATTAAAAGCTGATTCAGGATGTAACAAATAAAATGTCAAGTTTTTCCGACAGAGGTTGTAGTTTTGTGGTAACATGATAGCAGCTATGTTTTTTTGTTTGTTTGTTTGTTTTTGTCTTGTTGCATCACGATACAGACAATAAGAGGCTGGTCTAAGTACAGCTGCTATAGTGTAAGCGGCAACAATTGCTTTGCGGATGTTCCAAATCATTAAACGTGCATAAAATGATAAGGATATGATGTGATATGTGATATGAGTGGAATAACACAACTCAGGACGAGTTTATTTTATTGGAAAATAATCAACCATGGGGTGATAACAGTATCTATTTCATGCTGGGTGAATCACACATCCCTACTGTTGATTATTTTCTTATGAAGTCATTTTTTACTTATTGCTTTATACAGTGGAACCTCGGCATACGACATATAATTTGCATGAGCGTATAATCATTTTCACCATACGAACGAACCGAACTGAATGCCGGCTAAGTTGCGTGTACGTCGGGGAACCGTTCAAAACTCGTCTACGTCAGTGGTAATCCAAGCGAAGCCAACCGTTTTCAACTGTTTTTTCAATGTGTTTATGATTTTTTTTTCAGTCAGAGAAAGCTGTTTCGAAAGATTCAACCTACGATACCTACGATCTTTCAGGCGTTTTTTGTTGACAGATTGGTGGTCTGTTCTATTTTTAGTCCAAACTTGGTGGCACGACTTCCTGGAAGGATCCTTGGACCTTTGGAAATTGATTTTTATGTATAAATATAAATATTTTTAGGTGGCTGGAACAGATGATCTGCTTTTACATTATTTCTCGTAAGAAAATTCGTATCGCAATACGAATTTTCACCTTAAGGACTCGACCTCCATAACAAATTAAATTCATATGCCGAGGTTTTACTGTACTTTCAATCTTTAGTGCTACATTATAGAATGTAACATCTACATTTTTTCCTGAACCAAAATTAAAACAAAAACCCTCCAGAGCAGGGCTGAAGTGTTAACACATGTGGCAAGTAAGTCACGCACACACACACACACACACATATCACTGTAAGACTCCATCTAAAATGAAGCGAGGTGGAGATTTGCTTCTTCAACCACGATGAAAAGCCCAGGAGGGTCATAAGTTCGCTCCATTCTGTTATAGCTGGCAAGCGTGTGACAGAAGAACCTCATAACTGCATATATGCTTAATTTATAGCCTCGAGTCTCATATTAACTTTGACATTTTGCTCTTTGTTGGCTCTATTCATGACCATTGGCTTTCATTTAGCCCTTGTGGCATGGGGAAAAAAAAAAAAAAAACGTTCAAAGCCAGTGGAATTTTGTTTTCGCTCGTTTTTCCAAATCGGTTGAAGATGAGCCAGCGCTAGGGCTGGGATTGTGTGCCACCCTGTGCAATGGCACGGATCCCGTTCTGTCGGAGAAAGCTGATATGTCTACTAGAGCCTGCAATTGAGATAAAAGTACATCTGGAGACGTTGTGATATCATGCAATGCACTGACATTTAAACGCTTTGGAGGATTTTAAACCCATTTGAGTCATGCTGTTAACCAATTAACGCTTATTAAAAAAGGGAGGGGGGGTTGGGGTTGTTAACTTTTTTTGAAACAGTTATTGTAAAATAGCATTGCTCTATTATTCATCTTAGTGGTGTCTGTGTTTCTTAACATATCGCCATCTCATTTCCTTTTAAGCATTATGAATTTAAATAAGTATGGACATTTTTTGGTTTTCTCCAGCCCATTCTCCACTCAAATGTTTTGGTTGCCTGAACGGTAGCTAACGTAATGTAGTAGCATCCGGGAACGCTAGTTACACTATATTGCCAAAAGTATTCGCTCACCCATCCAAATAATCAGAATCAGGTGTTTCAATCACTTCCATGGCCACAGGTGTATAAAATCAAGCACCTAGGCATGCAGACTGTTTTTACAAACATTTGTGAAAGAATGGGTCGCTCTCAGGAGCTCAGTGAATTCCAGCGTGGAACTGTGATAGGATGCCACCTGTGCAACAAATCCAGTCGTGAAATTTCCTCGCTCCTAAATATTCCACAGTCAACTGTCAGCTGTATTATAAGAACGTGGAAGTGTTTGGGAACGACAGCAACTCAGCCACGAAGTGGTAGGCCACGTAAACTGACGGAGCGGGGTCAGCGGATGCTGAGGCACATAGTGCGAAGAGGTCGCCAAATTTCTGCAGAGACAATCACTACAGACCTCCAAACTTCATGTGGCCTTCAGATTAGCTCAAGAACAGTGCGCAGAGAGCTTCATGGAATGGGTTTCCATGGCCGAGCAGCTGCATCCAAGCCATACATCACCAAGTGCAATGCAAAGCGTCGGATGCAGTGGTGTAAAGCACGCCGCCACTGGACTCTAGAGCAGTGGAGATGCGTTCTCTGGAGTGACCAATCACGCTTCTCCATCTGGCAATCTGATGGACGAGTCTGGGTTTGGCGGTTGCCAGGAGAACGGTACTTGTCTGACTGCATTGTGCCAAGTGTAAAGTTTGGTGGAGGGGGGATTATGGTGTGGGGTTGTTTTTCAGGAGCTGGGCTTGGCCCCTTAGTTCCAGTGAAAGGAACTCTGAATGCTTCAGCATACCAAGACATTTTGGACAATTCCATGCTCCCAACTTTGTGGGAACAGTTTGGAGCTGGCCCCTTCCTCTTCCAACATGACTGTGCACCAGTATGGACCAAGTAAGGTCCATAAAGACATGGATGACAGAGTCTGGTGTGGATGAACTTGACTGGCCTGCACAGAGTCCTGACCTCAACCCGACAGAACACCTTTGGGATGAATTAGAGCGGAGACTGAGAGCCAGGCCTTCTCGTCCAACATCAGTGTGTGACCTCACAAATGCGCTTCTGGAAGAATGGTCAAAAATTCCCATAAACACACTCCTAAACCTTGTGGACAGCCTTCCCAGAAGAGTTGAAGCTGTTATAGCTGCAAAGGGTGGACCGACGTCATATTGAACCCTATGGATTAGGAATGGGATGTCACTTAAGTTCATATGCGAGTCAAGGCAGGTGAGTGAATACTTTTGGCAATATAGTGTAGCTAGCTGATTGCTATGAGGTCCTGGGAAACCATATAGGCATAATAATTATATATTTTTTAATACATTTCAAAATAAAGTCAGAAATGTTCCAGCTATGAGATTAATTGTTTGGTCTTAACGTCGCAAAAATATATATACATTTTTCATTTGACTCTAGCTAGCATTTCTCGAGCTGTTTACCTGCAAGGAGAGTTATTGTGCTAGCATGAGAGTTATATCAGCTTTGTGCTTGACTTTTTTGTTTCCACATATCGGTACGTTCCTAATTCTTGTCCTAATTACGACCTAGAGAATTGGTTGTACAGACAGTTGGTTGTCGAATCTTGTGTCTTCCCGCCATCTATACGATAAAAAATAAAAAAAACACGTATTATATAAACTTTACTGTAAACCATCACCCTATGCTAAGCTTTCCTTCAATCAGAAACGTTTCTAAGTTCATATATTTACTTTATATCTATAACTCTTAAATCCCAAAATTGTCTGTTTTAGTTATGTCTGTGTTTCAGTATTGAATGTCTTGGTCCTGTTACACTCCACAGCGGTGGTTAATCTGAAGCTCGTATGAAAGCAGACTCTCAGGAAACAGAAAAGCAGCAAAAAAAATATGCGTCTTTTAGCTTTGTAGTGAGCGTGTAGAATAAGTGAAGGAACGTGAAGTAACAGGAGAATAATGAATGACTGGATGGGTGTGATGTGGAGTTAAACGGAGTTAGTACAACCAATACAAAGTTGATTAGTTTCCAATAACGTCGTGTTCCGGAGTGTTTTATTCCTCTTACACCACAGAAATTTAGCAATGCTGATATCAAACCCATGTCTGCTCTCTGAGACGCCCCAAATGCTTGAGGCTAAAGTATGAAGGTGTTTATCTTCAACTATGTGTATCCGAACAGAAGGAAAGCCAACAGAGTCCTGACTCATTTTATATCAGACTTGTGACTGATGCAAGTGATTGTAAAATGCCTGATAAGTCGATATCGAAATGCCAGTGTACTATTAAAGAGAACTAAAGGAAACTGTCTCATATTGAATAATCTTACACAACTAACTACACTCACACAGATGCTTCTTATTAATGAATGCAATACATAATTTTTACGCTTCCTCCTTATTTCTTTTTTTCTCTGTATAATTCATGCTGCTCATGTATCACATTTCTGACACGCTCAAAGATCCGACTGTCTGATACCATTTTTTACATTTATTTATTTTTTGCCTTTTTTGTGAACGACAGGCTTTCTTCTTCTTCTTCTTCTTCTTCTTCTTCTCTGAAATGTAGGTTAAAAGTGTCTTGTTTAACTCGCTCCATTCTGAAATGGGCTCGGTGTGAAAAGTGGGATTTTTTCCTTTCTACAGTGGCGACCCTAGCAGCGACTGCTACGCTAAGAAAGTGAAAAAGGGCTGACGATTTAATCAATTAAAGGCTGTAATAGATTTAGGGACCGAGGAAAGCTGCGGTGATCATTTTGGAGATGTTATTCTTTAGGGTGATTTATAAAAATAATGTAGTACGGCGCATGCTGAAGATCATTTAATAAAGTGCCACGCTGAGTGAGGACAGCTAAATTATAGATGACACCCCTCCAGCATAGTCTCGATCTGTCTCTCTCTCTCTCTCTCTCTCTCTCTCATTTCATCTCACGCTGTCTTCCTTTCTTTCGAGACATAAATACGTACACAGTGTGGCCAGACATTCGCTAAACAAGCACAAGTGACTTTTCTTTATCATTTCATTTTTATGCATTCTCATGCTAACTCACGAATTCATCAGAAATTCAAGGCTCACGGAAACACCAGTGTTGTACAATGTAGAGGTCTGGCTGCTTTACTGTCCAGGCTGGAAGTGTGTCAAACCAGACTGGTCTGTCAGAAGGGAATTGAATCAAACGTAGACTTCTGAGCTTCTGCCCGGGTCTCAGCCTGCTGAGACGACTGAAGAATTCATTCATCTATAATTAAGTATTAAACTTCACTGAAGGGTAGACTGGGAGAAAGGGGAAAAAAGACTCCAGACTTCAGCTCTGCCCTTGGATAGGAGAGGTGGTAGAAGATAGCCGAATGCTAATGCGAGGCCGCTCAGGGTCGCCTGAGGCACCTTGTCTCTGAAAGATGTTTAAATAATTAGAAGCTGCAAACAAATACGGAATGAGCCAGCCGAGTTCGGCAGGAGGCCTTCGCCCGTATTTCTGAATCGACAGGGACCCTAAAGCCCTCCCGCTCGACTGAATATCTGGATGAGCTCAGATTTAACGACTCTCTCTAACTGAGTGCTTACTCCCTGACGCCGGTGCTCTTCTGGCTGCTTGGACTCATCCTTATTTTTCCAAGCTCAGGCCTCGGGGCTTTCACACCTCCTCATTCACAGCTTTCAGGCGCATTGATCTGAGATTATAGTATCAGTGTATATAGGGGAGGAAAGTCAAGAGTCAATGCAAGTAGGATTCTCAAGCTGTCAATTCAACAGCAGATATGCCAACACTGAAAAGGAAGGAAAGAAGGAAGAGAGGGAGTGTGTGTGTGTGTGTGTGTGTGTGTGTGTAAGAGAGAGAGAGAGAGAGAGAGAGAGAGAGAAAGAGAGACAGAAAGAAAGAAAGAAAGAAAGAAAGAAAGAAAGAAAGAAAGAAAGAAAGAAAGAAAGAAAGAAAGAGAAATGGACGAAAGGAAGGAAGAATGTAGGCCAATAAAGAAAGAAATAGGAAGGAAGGAAGGAAGGAAGGAAGGAAGGAAGGAAGGAAGTAGGCCAAGAAAGAGGAAGGAAGGAAGGAAGGAAGGAAGGAAGGAAGGAGAAAGAAAGACAGGAAGGAAGGAAAAGAATTGTATGGATGGATGGATGGAAGGAAGGAAGGAAGAAAGAAAGAAAGAAAGAAAGAAAGAAAGAAAGAAAGAAAGAAACGGATGGATGGATGAAAGAATGTAGGCCAAGAAAGAAAGAAAAAGGAAGGAACAAACGAACGAACAAGAAAAGAATGAAAACCATCTCAGCCACCTGACAGTTTTATTTTTCTAATATTTTTCGTGCACCAGTTAAAAAATATCATGTTAAAGCTCAGTGCTTATTAAAGAAAAAGAATAACTAGATAAGTCTCAGTATTAACTGATACTCAAGGTTTCAGCATCTGTATTTGTATCATTTCATCTCCATCTACACTACAAAATGTTTTGAATGGATCCTTTGAATTTCAATTGGCTTTTCTAATGTCTCTAATAGAAATCATGACAGCCTTCCACATTTTCCTGCGCATTTGTTGCTGCTGAAACTATTTGAAGACGTCTGAGTGCAGGATTTTTACTCACTTTCTAATTATCACTACCATCAATATCATCTGGATATGATCTGTTGATGAAGATATGACATTTTGTATTAGGGTTAATTTGTTTTCTGAGTCAAAATTTCATTTTTTTTTTTTTAAATGCCCTTCGAACGTTTTCAGCCAAAGATTTAATATATTCGGCTGAATTGATGGTAGCTGTAGTCTGTAGTTGGCTAATGTTGGATCACGTTAATGAACTCAAAATATTCTAGACTGGCCTTGACAGAAAACAAGAGAGCTGCAGCGCTAAAGCAGTAAAAGCAAGATGAGATGAGTTGAGGTGCTCAGAGAGTTCAAAGCACCTACACGAGTGTTAATCATTCCAGATTCATTTATAGATTGATTCATTAAGCGCTTTTATTTTTGGGGGGTGGGGGTTGGTGAGGTGTGTGTTTGGCTGGGGGTGGAGGGGGTGGATGAAAACTGCCCTGTTGGTGTATTTTTGAGTGCTTTGACTGTTGATTATTTCTTGGAGGGGCAATAATAATAATAATAATAATAATAATAATAATAATAATAATAATACTTAAGTATTAAGTATTTTTGCTCCTTTGTGGAAAATTGATACAATTTCCTATTTATTTATTTATTTATTTATTTATTTATTTATTTATTTATTTATTTAATACATATTATACTATGTCAGTGATATTTTATAACTCCTTTTTTGTCATGAAATTTAGGCAAGAAAGAAAGAAAGAAAGAAAGAAAGAAAGAAAGAAAGAAAGAAAGGGGGGAGCGATAAAGGGAAAAAATAAATGAATAATAATAATAATAATAATAATAATAATAATAATATGAAGTATTTTGCTCCTTTGTGGAGGAGTGATACAATTTCCTCTTTATTTATTTAATCATTTATTATTTGTTTAGTAATTATTAATATTAATACATCTTATTCTAAATAGATTAGTCAGATTTCAGTGACATTTTATAGCTCCTTTTTGTCATGGAATTTAAATCCTGGACCTATTCTAGCCGCTGTCGGCACTTTGCTAGAAAAAGCTCTATACATTCTGATGTATTGTATACTACAGTGTATCAGCATGATGTCTTCCACTATTGTGATATGATATTTTTTTGCCATATTTCCCACCCTTAGTCTTATCTGTCTCTCCTCTTTCGATAGGAGCTATCCTGTAAAATTGCTTCATTCCTGAAACGATGAATATTTATGCAATAAATAGTTCTAATGCCAGCGCATTATTTATTTATCAGAGATTTTATTGAATGCTTGGAATCATTTGGTTTGTGCAGTGACTACATCAGTGCATTCTGAGCAGCGGGGTGTTTTAAAGGAAGAAAATCTGATGAGCAGCAGCATAATTTCGCAGCTTTCCTGCTTACTTAAAGTTAATAAGTGCTTTGACAGCATTCAGACGTTATTACGCCTAGTAGATTTGTGTGTGTGTGTGTGTGTGTGTGTTTGTGTGTGTGTGTGTGTGTGTCTGGAAGTGTGTATGTTTTACCATGAATTATTCAAGTGCTGAGTGTTTGGGGTTGTGAAGCTATGCTTGTATGTTATCATCTTTGCATTGATGTTTCTGTTGCTGTAGAACTCTGAATGCCGAGTGTCACAGAGTTCAGATTTATGCATGAAAATGACTTGAATGATTTTGTGGGTTGAAACTCTTAAATATGTCGAGAGGAAATAAAGACGTTTTATGTGTGGATGTGAAAACACCACTCATAGCCAACGTTAGCCAAGAACTTGCTGACTTTTGTTCAAGGGTACAAAAACACAATGTGTTACCCCAGACACTTTTTTTTTGGAAAAGGATAAGACCTATGGCTGAGTTATCTCTTATTTATAAATGATGCAGTTGTTTCTTTCTGTATTTATGCATTTATCTAGCTGGCAATATTTTATTATATTATGTTCAGTTCATTTGTTTTGTCTGGCTGTTCATTTGTTTTGTCTGGCCAGTTCAGTGGTTTTGTCTGGTTGTTCAGTTGTTTTGTCTGGTCATTCTATTGTTTCATCTAGGCCTTCAGTTGTTTTGTCTAGTCAGTTCAGTTGTTTTGTATGGTCATTCAGTTGTTTTGTCTGGTTGTTCAGTTGTTTTTTCTGGTCATTTTAGGCAATTTTTTGTACGCTCAGTTGTTTTGTCTGGTCGTTGATCAATATTGTCTGGTCATTCTATTGTTTTGTCTTTTCAGTTCAGTTGTTTTGCCTGGTCGTTCAGTTATTTTGTCTGGATGATCAGTTATTTTGTCTGGTCATTCTATTGTTTTGTTTGATTGTTCAGTTGCTTTGTCTGGTCATTCAGTTGTTTTGTCTGGTCGCTCAGTTGTTTTGTCTGGTCGCTCAGTTGTTTTGTCTGGTCGCTCATTTGTTTTGTCTGGTCATTCAGTCATTTTGTCTGGCGTTCAGTTGCTTTGTCTGGTCATTCAGTTGTTTTGTCTGGTTGTTCAGTTGTTTTTTCTGGTCATTTTAGGCAATTTTTTTGTACGCTCAGTTGTTTTGTCTGGTCGTTGATCAATATTGTCTGGTCATTCAGTTGGTTTGTCTGGTCATTCTATTGTTTTGTCTTTTCAGTTCAGTTGTTTTGCCTGGTCGTTCAGTTATTTTGTCTGGATGATCAGTTATTTTGTCTGGTCATTCTATTGTTTTGTTTGATTGTTCAGTTGCTTTGTCTGGTCATTCAGTTGTTTTGTCTGGTCGCTCAGTTGTTTTGTCTGGTCGCTCAGTTGTTTTGTCTGGTCGCTCAGTTGTTTTGTCTGGTCGCTCATTTGTTTTGTCTGGATGATCAGTTATTTTGTCTGGTCATTCTATTGTTTTGTCTGGTCATTCAGTTGTTTTGTCTGGTCGCTCAGTTGTTTTGACTGGTCAGTTCAGTCATTTTCTCTGGTCGTTCAGTTGTTTTGTCTGGTCGTTCGTTTGTTTTGTGTGGTCGTTCAGTTGTTTTGTCTGGTCGTTCAGTTGTTTTGTCTGGTCGTTCAGTTGTTTTGTCTGGTCAGTCCAGTTGTTTTGTCTTGTAACACTGGATGTTTTATTTTCCTAATGTTCTATCAACTTATGACTAGATCTTTTGTCAAAAAAAAAGTTTCAAATGTCATCTTCAATCAAACCTAGTTTTGAGAGTTTGAGCATTTTTAAATTACTGAATGTGTGTGTGTGTGTGTGTGCGTGTGCACGTGTGTGTGTCTGCGTGTGCATGTGCGTGTGTAGACAACTCAATGCCTGAACACTTCCTTTGTCCTGCAGTTCTATTTCTAGCACTTCATGCTGTTTTTGTGCTGTAATTATGAATGATGCTACTTTATTTACTTGTTACACTATATGCACTGCAGATCTGCTGCGTATGCTGTTGATTAATGGTTCATACACCACGTCAGTCAGGACAGATTGAGTGCATTAGAACAGAATGCCTTGGCAGGATGACTAGACTTTGAAGGAGAGACAGCACATTTGCACAGAACACGTAATAAGATCAGTTCATTTTGACGTTATTGCACAGAGGTCAGAAACAACATCAGATCAAACGAGTCTATTATATCAAATGATGCGGTACTTGGCATTTATATAGATGTACTTTCCTTTTTGACTAATCAAAACTAACATTTTGTTAGTACATCAGGGAATTGCGTGAATGATATCCGCTCAATAGCATGTGTTTGTTAAGGGGGATGTGCTTGGGGATCGTTGGAATGACATAATCCGATATGTTTTCTTCTTGTAATTCTGTCAGTGGAAAGTGTGTGAGCTCGACAGCTAGAAAGCATGTGGGGCGGAGGTCAGCACTCAAGGTCAAGGTGAACAATGGTATCCTCAATACCAAGTGACAAAGCTGGCAGGCATTGTTCCCATAATTCTCCCGGCTTGTCATCAGCTGTTAGCCAAAGGTCAACCCCATTAAGGCAAAAATGAATTGAACGAATAGCATCTGGAGATCGTGAGGTTGAATCCCGTTGTTGCCACAGCCAGCAATGGCTGGGTTTTTCACAAAACACCCCGTGTCGCTTCACACACGGTGCTTACCAGAGGTTTCTTAAATATATATTTAAAGCATTGTCATAAGATAAAAAAAGAAATCAGCCACTTGAGGGTGTGTGCTACAGTAATTTTTTCATGCATCTACATAAGCTGATTGCTTAAAATCTCCTTAATCATGATAAAATCACTGTAAGATATGCCCTAGAGTGGCTTTTTTCTTTTAGACGACAGTGACAAACACAATGTGATCAAATCCAGTGTTCAATCCATTACTTAATTTATAATTAACAATGTTAAAACCTGGCATTAATACAGAATTTTCTTATTGTGCTGCTATCACAGGAGTGCATTTATTGGGGATTTTACAGCGGCATCAAACAAAGCTCAGGAGATTAGATTTTTAGAAATTTAAGCTCGTTATTTATCTTATGTATACATTTTTAATGCAGTTGACTGTTTTCACTGGTGGCTCAATGGTTAATGCTGTGGTTCGGTGCCCAGAGGGTTGCTAGATCAAGCCCTAGTGTTGCCTAACTGTGACCTTTGGGTCCTTGAGCCAGGCCCTTAACCCTCTCTGCTCTAACAAGCTGGCATATGTAAAGATAAAAATTTTTAGGCTTCTTCTAGATGTATCAGTAGTTAAGTAACAATTGGTCACTGTGGGGCTTTTTTTTTGTGAAACACATTTTTGAAAATGTGTTTTTCTAGCACTTCTCTGTAGTGTTTCTGCCTTTTGAAAATAATTCCTAGGCCTCCTGCCTTTGCTCTGTGGGACAATCCTCTGGAGATATTTGCCTGTCTTCTTGGTCGCCTCCAGCATTGGCAGTGCTTTGGCTGACACAATCTGCTAACATATTACAGCTTGATCAGAAACGTGGGTCTCTCTTGCCCATCTCTCACAAAACATAGGGGTAAAACATGCACAGGCAGATACAAAATGATGCCATCACTGCACACTGCCAAGCTCTCTGGTCTCCTGAGTTAACTACGGTCTCAAACCACACCCCAGACCCAAAGCAATGACTAAAATATGCTCTCCCTCTAGCTCTTCTTCATTGTAGAGCACTTATTTTACCAAATATACTTCATTTTCCCTCAGACCAAAGCAATATTGGCCCAGCAAGAGATGATGCATCTCTCTGTCACAATATAATCACTAACAAAGTGTTGACAATAAAGAAGCCCAATCTGACCTTTGGGAAGGGATTTAATTTGCCTCCCTCCAGCACATTTAACTCCTGTGTAAAGCAATCACAGGCGCCAGAGGCCGAGGACATGTTGAGATGCAGAATTTTATTGGATTAGAGATCTCCAGTCTTTCATGAAGTGATAAATAATGGCGAGCAGCACTGGAGAATAGTCAGATGATATAGAATAATAACTGAGTAGGTGGGGGAGCAAGCTGCCCATGTCTTCTTCTCTTTTTCAGACATAAATCATGCATTCTCTAATAGCTTCTTGGTTTGCTGGACCTTAGCAACAGCTTGACGCATGTTTAACATATGCTGCATGTATTACAGAAGTTGATTTTGTAAGATATTTTCATAAGCTCTTGCCATTATTGACCTTAGAAAACTGAATATTTATGCTAGATTGCTTCTTTACGTTCACACGGATAAAATCGTCGAGCGTACGATGCAGAGATTTTACGTCTCTAGAAAATAACATTCCTACCAGCTCCCATTTGTAGACTTTTGTATTTAATGGTACAACATCTGAATAATTCTCTGCTCATTTGTATGTGTGTTTGCAGCCTTCCAGGGCCCACACCACGAAGCAGTGATCCAGGTGGCCACTCCAGTGGGGCTTCTGGGAGTTCCAGCGAATCAGAAAGCAGCTCTGAGTCTGACTCTGACAGCGAGAGCAGTTCCAGTGACAGCGAATGCAACCGAGCGTCCCGCGCCACTACACCAGAGGTATAAACCCTAGGCAAAAATTAAAGCACAGTACGTTCCTCAAGGCACACTAGGGAGCATTTCCACCTCACAGCGCCAGGGTCCCCAGTTCGATCCTGGAGCTCCGGTTACTGTCTATGTGGAATTCTCCCCACGCTTACATGGATTTCTCCAGGTTCTGTGTTTTGCTCCAACCCAAATTGGCTACTCAAGATTGCCCCTAGTGGTGAATGAGTTTCTGAATGTGTGTATATGGTGTCCTGTGATAAACTGGCATCCCGCCAGTATCTTACTGCCTAATTTTCAGTTTTCCTGGCACAGTCTATGGTCCTCCTTAACCATGGGTAAAACAGGTAGTAAGAATGAATGAATGAATGAATGAATGAATGAATGAATGAATGAATGAATTTTTCAATCATGTGCTGACCCTTATCTATCCCAGTAGGTAGTTGTCATGCATTTGGGGATAGCAAGTTTGTGACTTGGAATTGGCATTTACCAAATTTTGGAGAAAAAGAACGAAGATAAAATTACAATAAAATTGCTGTTTGATTTCTGAGAAGTGTATTAGCATGCTGGACCTGGTCACCAGACAGTGATAGTGTAATGGTAAAGGCACAGGGACCAGTCAGAAGGTGGAGATTGGGCCATTGAGCAAGGCCCTTAATCTCTAAAGTGTCACGGCTGTATCCTGTCTCAGGTTAGGGTTAGGGTTAGGGTTAGTTGAAAGCAGCAGCTAAATAAGTAAAAATGTAAAAAAAAAAACATTTGATGACTCAACATAGCAGAAATGTCCCTGGCATCAAAGTGAAAATGTCATTTTTTCTGCATTGAACTGCTGCAAAAGACAGAGGACAAAATCCACAAGGTTCTCAGCATGGGAGTAAAGCCAGATGTCTGAAAAGCTCTCTTAAATGCTTAATTGGCAGCTTTAAAGTTGCCCCACCACGGCCTGCCCTGGGCTTCCTGAGTGGATTCACTAAAAGCAAACACCCCTGTTCTATTCGCCTCAGTATATAGCTGTCTGCAAGTCCACCTGGGGAATCCATACCTGCAGGCTGCAAATGCTCTGCCCGTTGGAGGGATTTTTCTTTTTTCTTTCAAGCTGCGACTCACAGTTGTAATGTTTTAACAGGAACGCTCCAGGAGGCCTGTAAAATGTGGACATGCATGATTGTCAATTCGTCATCTCTGCTTGTACTGTTCAACTTCCAATTTTGTAGTTTGTATTGGCATAAATCTATAGCAGCTGAGATAAGAAAAAAAGTGTGGCTCTTAAATGTGAAATAGCATGGAAGGAGGGATTTTTTGTCAGAAGGCAGGTAGAGATCAGATTGAAAAGTCTGTTCAACATCTTCCACCCTGTCTGGTTTTAATGGTTCACATGGATGCCTGTTCATCTTTGTGGCTTCCTTTTCCGAGTGATTTACTATGATTCAAGGAAGGTTTTATGGTTCTGAAAGAATGATTTTTACATGTCTTAGAGTATAATTGTACAAAACAAATGATGTGAGATAATATGCGTGATGAAAACATCAGCTTCTTTGCAGTCGAGAGTTGAGGACAATGCACCACTGCGTTTATCTGCCATTCAGGAGTTTTATGATTTCCTATTGTAATAGCTTCTTCACATCTTCACAGTAATGCATTGGTCTGTGAAAGTCATATGACTGAATCATCATCATTCATATGAATCACCATCAAGACAGATAATATTCGTGTAGATATGGACCATTAGAATTATTGTTTGCGTATGTTTTGAGACAATTATTCTATTACAGTTGTATTTAGTAATGTTAATTCATCATTTTGCATTGTATTTCTGAGAAAGTCCAACAAATTATGTTACAAATGATGCCATACAGATGAGATTTCACAAAACACATTTAAAAAGGAATCTCTTTTCTTCTAAAGCCTGAACCACCGTCAACAAACAAGTGGCAGCTGGATAAATGGTTGAACAAAGTCAACCCTCACAATAAGCCCCTTGCCAACACGCAGTCAGAAAGCCATGGACTTGGAAGCTCTCAGCCAGAGGATGGCCAAGCTACAGAGAACCAAAGCTGTAGTAAGAGCAAGCCCAGTGCAGCTCTGGCACAAGCGGACCCCAAAGACCGGGCCTTGCTCAGTCCCATCCGAGAAAAGGCCAAGCCTAAAACAGGGCAGAAAGGTCCTGATGGTAAGGGTACCAAAGTGAAGGCCCCAGCTTCAGTTGATCTGCCTCCTTCAAGGAGAAGCACAGGCAAAAAGCAGCCGAAGAAAGTTGAACAGTCCTCCAGCAGTGAGGAGCACAACTGGCCCAGACCTGTCAACTCCAGCACTACACCAAAGGAGAAAGAACCTCCACCTTTAGACCCACCCAAACCTAGAGGCAAGGCTCCAGGGGGCAAGACAGCCCCCAGAAAGGAACCCCGATCCACTACCATAACCACACCTGCTGCCTCTACCACCTCAACTATCAGCACAGCTCCAGAAAAGAAGAAGCACAGAGGGCCTAGCAAGATCATCCCCAAGTCCAAGGAGTTTATTGAAACTGAGTCGTCCTCATCAGAGTGCCACTCGGACCCTGAGGAACTTTCAAAAGTGCATCTTCCCTGCCCTGGCCCTAGCAGCCTGAACTTTAAATCTAAGGACTGTAACAGCAATATTCTGAGTGTCAGCAGTCTTGCCAGCACCAGCAGTACCTCTATACCAGACCCAGCTGCCACTGACCTGCTGGAGGATCCCCTGTTCTCCCCCATCTCCATGGTACAGAATGAGCTTCTGTCACCACTACGAGACTTTGAGGACATAAAGTCCCTGTGGGTTAAGATTGAGCTCAGCCTCCTGTCACGGATTCCTGGTCAGGATCCACCTGAGCCGCTCTCTGCCAAGGCCGAGTGTCGAGAGACCAGCTTCAAGCACAGGAGACAGCAGTCACCCGCCTCCATTCCTTCAGAGAAACCCACCAGCAAGTCAAAGAGAAAACACAAGGCAAGTGCCTGCTTTCTTTGCAACATTTTACACAATTTTTAACATTACATTTTAGTGCAAAATTGGAATTACAGTAGTACAACCAAGGTTTATAGAGGTATGCTAGGAATTTATAACCCCTTCTTTCTTTTTCATGGATGTTTTTTGCAGTGTAAAATAATCCTACTTTCAAGCACAGAGGGATGATTATAGTATTAAAACTTAAAAGCTTGGTTTTGCTGAAAAGTAACAACAGAACAGCTGGACATCCTCTGTAAACCTTTATTTATATTGATGGTTTTCTGTTACTCTGTAGAAATCCAGGTGCAATACACAGACTTAGCTCAGCCTCCTTATAGCCTTGACCAATACTTGAAACCCAATAATATACTGGATTCTTGGTGCCTCACATTATTTTTTTTTACATTCCACTCGTGCTCTTAATGTTTAAGTGTTCTGGTTCAGTCTATAATTTACCTGAAGTATGCCTGTGAAATACAGTGCAAATGTTTATATACCCATACTTCAAAATGACTCTGAAAGAAACTGCTAGACTACATTTGCATAAATACATGTAAATTTTACATTCATACAAAAAGTACTTGTAAGGGTCCCTTGGAGGTCCAGCGGCAAGATCCTGCGGCCTGAGTTTGAATCCCGGGCAGGGAATTACCCAGCCACTGAGGTTTTAACTCTCATTGCCGGTCTCAAGCCTGGATAAATTCGGAGGGTTGCGTCAGGAAAGGCATCCGGCATAAAACCTGTGCCAAATCAAATATGTGGACAAAATGATCCACTGTGGTGACCCCGAACCAGGGGCATCCTGAAAGAACAACTTATATCGATAGTGTAGGATTAGGAAGATTGTTTGTGATACATATTGTTAATGAAAAAAAGTATATCCACCTTGCCTTAAATGAACATGGACACAAACTTAGATGGATTTTTGTATTTGACAGTTGGTCAGTTTACATTAGGTTAAGTGACTTAATTAATATGCACACTAACATTATACATATGCTGTATTTAATAATTTATAATTGTCACGCAAATGAGGATGGGTTTCCCTTTTGAGTGTGGTTCCTCTCAAGGTTTCTTTCTCATACCATCTAAGGAAGTTCTTCCTTGCCACAGTCGCCTCAGGCTTGCTCACTAGGGATGATTTTGTCTAACATCTAGGATGTTTTTTTGTTTCTTATGTTCTATAAAAGTGGCTTTGAGACAATGTTCATTGTTAACGGTGCTATACAAATAAAATGGAATTGAATTGAATTGACTTGAATTAAATAATCAAATGTGTCTTTTTGAATCCTGCAGTCAGATCATTGTGAAGTGTTGAGTGGGACCAAGAAGTTAAAACTGGAGAAAGAGGCCCTGCTTCTCCCTCCCTGTATCTCTCCCATCCACAACCACAAAGTCTCCAACACGAAAGAGTGAGTATTTTACATCTCTTGACACAAGCTATATACACTATTACACATTATTGATTTATGGTTCATGAAAGCCCTGATGTAATAACTGACCATTTGGTTGGAAGTACATTTTCCTCTAAGTTAACAAATGCAGTCTGTTTACTGGAATGAACTGGGAAGAAAACATTAAGGTTCATTTGTATCATCAAGTGTTTAGCTCTTATACATTGCGGCAAACTAAGCTAAAATGTGCTAGCGCTAGTTCAGCTAATTCCCTTACTCTGTATTCTATGAATTAGAGCAGGTCAGTTCCTACACCCAGCTTTAACTCCATTTTCCTTTGTCTCTTTGAATTATCATAATAGAACTCTGACATGACTGCACCAGCTTGCTCTAATTTTAGATATTCAATTAATTCCGGACCAGACGCGCACCCACCAAAGACATGCTCGTAACAGAGGTCGCTGGGCCGTCCTGTCTGTCTGCCGGTGTCCACTGTCACGAGACATGACTAATTGTTGCAGATCTCGACAATGTGATAAGCAGCTCCAGGCTAAAATATTAGCCTTCGCTAATGCTCGTTACGGGAAGCACTGAGCACCTCGGGGACTTTTTAATGATATCACCTTCCCGCTGGGTTTTAAATCAGTTCAGCTCAGACAGCATCAATGCGCACACGCTACATTGCCCCTCTTAATCAGATTAGAAAAGGAAATGCACCTTTTATTATTGTTGTAAAGGTTCTGGACATGTTCACATAAAACATGGTAGGGGGAAAAAGTTTTTTTTTATAACTTTGCTAGTTATTTAGGACTATGAGCTAAGATGAGCGTGCTCAGCATATTTCCATTTACAACGTGTGGTTTTTGGAATCTGGACGACGCGTTTTTTTGTGTGTATGTGTGGATAGATAAATTATAATAGTAATTAAGAGATGCATGATTATTACTTTACTGAGACCCATAATTCGAAACAAGCAGTCGACTATTAGTCATTTTCGTACTTAAAGCTAAACCTGATTTTGGACAAATTTAGCCTAATACATTTACAATGCCCTTATCCAGAGCGACTTACATTTATCTCATTGATACGGCTGAGCAATTGAGCATTAAGGGTCTTGCTCAAGGGCTTAGCAGTGGCAGCTTGGTGGTCCTGGGATTCACACTCACAACTTTCCAATTGCTAGTCCAATGCCTTAACCACTGAGCTACCACTTCCCCCTTGCTATTCATGCAGTTCAATGCGAACAAGAGCTAAGAACATCTCACACATCACTTCAGTTAACAAGCCTTGATTCTAAAACTCAGCTTATATCGCTAATTAGTCTCTTTCCTTGGATGGACGGTGATATCTTTACAACACGTCCTGGAGCTCACGTGCTAATGACCCCAAATTTAAACCTCCAGATTTGTTTAACTCCAGGCTCAGTAGCTAGCATCCAAATCCGAGATGAGTTCTGTATACAACTAGCTGAATGGGATTGAATAGCTCATTCACACGCAACATTAAAGAATAACAAAAATCACTGTATGAGGAATGCTTTAAGGAGACCTCATGAAGATATCACTGCATACAAAGTAATGCCAAAAGTGACAACATTCCTTTAAAAAGAAAATTAGCTAATACTTTTCCTAGTATAGCTGACTGTAGAATTGGTTTCATCAAAGCTGAAATATTTTAAAAGCTGCTTATTTACAGGCACGCTCTCAGTTCGGTCCCTCGGCTGTGTATGTTTTTTTTCCAGCAAGTGGAACAAGTGAATGTTTAGTCGATTAGTCTGCTGGTTTTTTTTGCAGCCGCTATTAATAATACCTCAGTGTTAGTGATATATGTTAAATTATCAAGTTAACCCATAAGTGGCTCATGTTGAATTGCGTTGTGCAGCCTCATTAATCAACCCACCTGAAGCGTTTATTCCATGTGTTTATTTTTTCTTCTCTCCCCTGATATTTAGCCTGGTATTTTAACAAAAAAAATCTACTGCCTCCACTGATTAGTATTTCTGCAGCCCATAAACAAAACTTTTTTTTCTTTTTTTTTTTACTAAGCAGAGGATTGGAAGAAATGAGAAAAGTACTAAATGACATCTTATCTATTTTTAGCCAAATTATGGCCCGAGGCTGTGTAGAAATTGACATCACATTTCAGCGGTTGTTTACTTAAACCTCGGAGAGGCTTTTCTCTCTCTAATTAGGGCTTAGTTAAATGCTAAAACACAACCTAGACCCTGAGGCATTCTGTTCCTGAAACTGCCACCTTCCAGCTCCCTTTATTTTACACACATTTGCATCATGGCCTAATGGTTACTTTAGCAGCAATACGGATATGATATTAGGATGTTAGGTCAGTCTGCTCCTATCGAGAGTTGTAATGAGTGTTTATAGCCCCAAACCTCATCTTACCTCTTGCTCAATGAGTGGCGTACGTCAGTAAGAGTGCATTCACTGATCATAGAGCCCGGTTAGTCAATTAACCTTTCTGTTCTTTAATGTGTTTTACAGTATACAACCTTAAGGCAGAGACATAGAGCTGAGGTTTATCTTTGTCTTGAAAGCCACCTTCAGAGTCTTGAGTGCAATTTAGTGTTTCAGTAGCGTTATTGATCCTCAGCCAGGCTCAGGCTCAGGAGAACCAGCGATAATTTGTGAACAGTGGATAACAGTTCTGGTGCCATGTAGAGCAAATGTAAAAGAAACCTTTTCGGGCACCACTGATACCTTTTGTGTTGTTTTTCTGAAAAGCTCTTCGAAGAAACAGCCGAGGAAGCTCCTTCCACCTTTGCTCTCCCCGTTGTCAGACGAACCCACGGGTCGCCAGCGAAGAAGCAGCGAGAGCAGTTCTCTCAGTCTGGAAGGAAGCACAGCCGTTCCCACGACCTTACCCCCTACACACTCCCTTCCGCCTTCTTCCTCTTCGTCGTCCTCGTCATTGTCGTCTCACAAGCACCGCAAAGGAGAGAGCAAATCTCACTCCAAGACCAGCAGTGTAAGTATCAGCGTATGTATATGAGCTGGATATTTTGTCTGTCGTGCCATTAACATATTAGCGACGATTAATTAACGTTAAATATTCGTCTCATTAGTAACGAAGCGTGATAATATTATACCTGCATTCTTGTTATGTCTCATTAATCTGTTGTATTATTTTCAAAACACATTCTTACAGAATTAATTACTCTTCTTCACTCGGCACCAGAGGTGTTAATTTAACTAGTGTATGTGTGTGTGTGTGTTTGTGTGTGCGTGTGCCAGAAATGAATTGGTCACTTTTAATCATTCAGTAAATATTATTTCGTAGAACTCTAGACTAATAGTAGATATAAACCAAAATATCTTCGAGTGTCATTTTACTCGATGGTTTCTCTGAAATTGCATTAAAATTACAAGCAACGATAATAAACACAGGGTCTGGTGGAAATAAATAATTACACAGCAGAATTTGAAACTCTGATGATTTCTTCTTTACTCGAGGCTTCAACCACATTTATTTCCTGTCTTTTGGCAAACAAATTACACTTTTGGAAAGGATTTCAAAATAGCCTTGAAGACAAGAAAGCAGACGCCATGTGCCAAGTCATCTAAACCCGAACTCTTCAGCCAGCCACTGAAAGCGAGCCAGCTAGCTGTCATGACTTTTTTCTGTGTTATTCCATTTGCTTAATGCTCATTTTAATGGATGCGTCTTATAGCAGGAGGAAGACAGCCATGCAAAGACCTCCGGGGGTTTCCATGCCAACGGTCAATCCGAACCGAACGTGTGGCCGAACCCTTCGTCTCTGTCCGGGGAGAATATTGAGCACAGGAGACCTAAACTCACGTTCAACAACACGTACGTACCGTGATGAAGAACATATGCTTCGAACAGAATGTGTGGTGGTTTCATTTATTATACGGTATTGTTTAAAAATCTTGCTGAAAATGTTCACAGGGTGTCTAGTTGAGACTAGCGCTTATCAGGACTTGGATCCTGCAGTACACAACAAAAGGTTTTTTCCCTTTCAGGAGAGCGTGAAAGCTCATGGGACACACTATATGTGTTTATAGCTTTTATTTATGATAGTTTTGACAGTGCCTTATGACCTAGGTGGCAGATCAAGTGGTTAAGGATTTGCTTGAAAGGTTGTGGTTCAAGCCCCAGCACTGCCAAGCTGCCACTGCTGGGCCCTTGAGCAAGGCCCTTAACCCTCTCTACTCCAGGAGTGCTGTATTATGGCTGACACTGTGCTCTGAGCCCAGTCTCCAAAGTTGGGTTACACAAAGAAAGAATTTCTCCGTGTTATAATGTATATGTGACAATAATAAAGGCTTCTTCTTACTCAGGGTTTTCACTGGGTGTAATGGTAAAGTTCATATTTCATTAACCCAGAGCTTAACCACAGCCACTTTGGGTTTAAATCCAAACTCAGATACAGATATATGGAGACACAAATACAGATACAGAAAATGGCATAGCATTACACTCCTAGTCTGTGTATATTCACTAGCTAACTAGCTTTTAGGATGGTTAATTAGGTTTCCAGGCAAGCAGACAATGAGACTGGGTAGCACTGGAGCTTTTATTTTCCTGATGGACTAGCTAATATGATTTGACCACCTCTGGGTCAAGGTCTAAGAATAATACAAAGCTAAAAGAAGTAAGTAAGTACAGTAATGAGAGGTGATTTAATGCTTAGTGAAGGGACGGAGTCCGGGATTCGTTTGAGACAGGAAGTTCATTCCACCACCTTGTTTCCGGTAGAGAGACATGTCTTGGTTGTATCTCGCGTTGTGTCAAGTCACAGGAGAGGTCTGCTTGCACTGATCCCAGCTAATATATTTCCTTTTCCACAGTGTTCACAATGCGGACTACTACATGCAGGAAGCCAAGAAACTAAAGCACAAAGCTGATGCTCTGGTAAGCTCGGCCTTCCTTCTGCTCTCTGGGTCTCACAACAAAATTCTGTGTTAAAACCTCCGTACACACGTCTAAAAATTATTTACTAATATCCTCTAGTGATGTCATCACGGCATGTGTCAGACTCTGAATTAATCCAGACATAGTGTAAGAGCAGGAGGACAGGACTATAGCTCTTTGTCAGTTTTAATTGCAAGCAGAGAAGCATTGACAGTGCAAAGAACATTCCGGAGGTTTACTGAAGAAGCTCAGAAAGAGCTCTCTTAAAAAGACTTCAAAGAGGATCGTGATTTACTAAACAGCCTGTCGCAGCCCTAATAATCCACTTCCAGCAATTATATCTCAGAGCGTTGTCCTTTATAGAAAGTTACATCCAGTCCGTCATAAATCATCGGGGCGATGTCATGAATGCACAGTAAAGGGAATTGATTGGCCGTGTTGCCCTAGTGTAATTGCCAGAACGTAATGAATCTCGGGCTGCGGTCTGGCTCATATTAAAGGGTTTATTTGGAAATGGATGGAACCTGTTCAAGGGGTGCCTGAGAAAGACAAGTGGTCAGTAAATCTGCTTTACGCTCTCCCATGCATGAAGTAAGGATTAGGAATAGTGTGTCCTAGGGCTGCAACGGTTAGCGCTATTGATGACTTTTTTCTATTAATAAAGTATCCATGGCAACAATCAGTCATATAAAAGCATGCAAAGATGTTAATAAAAACAATAAAATGTCTATTTATGTATCCATATATTCATAAATTCATAGAGCGGACCTTATCCCTCCCTCTCCCTCTCTCTCTCACTCTTTGCTGAAGTTATGTGTATGTGTCTTCTCCAGTTACTCCGGTTTCCTCTTCCAGTCCAAAGCCATGAGCTGTAGGCTGATTGGCGTCTCTAAATTATCTGTGTATGTGTGCGTGTGACATTGTGAGATTGTGCCATGTGTTGTGTTGGACCGCATCCAGGTTGTCCCCTGCCTCATTCCCAGAATCCCCTGGGATAGACCCTAGTCTCCCTGTGACCCTGTGTAGGATAAGTGGCACAAAAAAAGGAATGGATGGATGTGCAAATGTCGATGAATCTCAGTCATCCATTACAAAAATATAATAACATCGAGTGCATGCCACAGCTCATTTGCATTTACCGACGCCCACAAAACTCACAGGTAAAGCTTACAGTGAAGCGAATGCACAAAACGGTGAAAGACTTTCTAAGACGTTATTTTAACTACACGAAAATGATTATTAAGCACCTGGAGATGATCAAATCTCAAGACAGATTACAGTGAAGATGAATTAAGTGTACTCAGGTGACGGACACCCAAAAAAAATCCCACAGAGAGACTGCTGTGTTTAATTGTTTCTCAGCATCTCAGCGTCTCAGTGACTGTCTGCCAGACATCCTTCACACCGGCGCTTCAGCTCTACAGCTCATGTTTGTAATTGAACTGAATAAGTGAGTTAAACCTGATGACGCAACTCATCTAAAATTGCAGTAATCAAAGCCAATTATAGAATTTGAAGCCGTCGTTAGACCTTATATGTAAATATACTTTTGTAGGTCCGAATTTCCTAAAAACACAAATTAATAAATAAACACAATTTCCACTTTGTATCCAAATAAATAAAAGAGACCCAATATATAAAGAAATTTCCCTGCATTCGGGGAGGAAGTTTTTTTTTTTTTTTTTTATCATCAAAGTCAAAATTGAATGTCTATCTGTTCCTCTCATCATCTTTTTTCCCCATCATCTCAGATTTGATTGTTGTCTCCCCCCCATACAGATGGAGAAGTTTGGCAAAGCTGTCAATTACGCAGACGGTGCGCTATCCTTCATCGAGTGCGGCAATGCCATGGAACGGGACCCGTTAGAGGCCAAGTCGCCGTACACCATGTACTCGGAAACTGTGGAGCTCATTAGGTCAGTGCTGCCAAAAGCCAGCTTCTCATCTCTCTCTCTCTCTCTCTCATTCCATCTTTCCTCCCGCCCTCCAGCACGGCCACCCTACCTGCCGTGATTAAAATAAAAGCGATGATTGCCATTAGGGCCACCGCAAGGCAACTCCACGTTACAAGCCGTGCAATTAGCAGCCCTTGTTTTATTAATGTCACAGAGAATGAAAATAGATGGACCTCGAAGCTCATCAGCGCACTCTGCAAATCAGCTGGTGGTGATTGAAATCCGAGCTCAGAGGACACCGTGTGTGGTTGTACACACACACACACACACACACTTTTGCTCAAGCACAGCACACGCAGACTCGGAAAAAATTGCTTATCCTATAAGCCCCCATAAAATGGGGTTGCATTAGATCATTAAAGCATTTCATTTCTGCTGAAAGGGAAATGATATTTTGATAATTCTCCATCTCTGTAATCGTTAACAGTAATATTGCAAGCAGCAGGGTCATTTAAGCGACACTCCCTAGACTGAAAGAAAGATTCAACAGCAATGTGAAGCGTCTCGCTGCTTTTCCTCATTAACGCGCCTTTGTTTTTCTATCTTTATGAAGGTATGCGATGAGATTAAAGAACTTCACGAGTCACTCAGCCACGCTGGCGGAGAAGAAATTAGCGGTGCTGTGGTGAGTTTGAGATTTATTTTGTTTTGTCTGTACGACTGCACAATCTTCTACACATCCATTCCGCATGCGTTATACTACAGAGTGTTACAGGTGGCTTGAAAGGAACAGCTAGCACATTTTGAACGGAAATCGACTTTGCAGACGTTTTCAAGCAGTAGAAATAAATGAATCATTTTATGATCGCAAGTCTGAAATAAAATCCGCCAGGACTTTCGGTGTGAGATGTTTGTCTTTCCCTCCGTTTTAGTATTTGAAGATAAATTTTAGATGCTTATGAACAAGCACTTGGGGCGTCTCAGAGAGCAGAAATGAGTTTGATATCACCGTTTACTTTAAAGATACAAAAAAATCGTGTAAAGAAAATTATTTTTGTGGTTTTTGGAACATTTCTATGAATATGTTCCCCAAGTATTCTAGGCAAAAACAGAAAGCCGTATGAAAAACTACAATTTCTTACATCTCTGAGTGTCTACTATTGTATGTGCATCATATTAACCACCGCTGTGGAGTAAGACATGACAAAGACGTGTTCAATGCTGAACATGGATACAATCTTTTAATAAGAGTTGCCAAATTGCTGTGGTATAAGAGGAATAAAACACTCTGAAACACAGTGTTATTGGAAACTAATCAACTTTGGAGCGGTGACTACCCCTATCACTTCAGGACCTCCATCATATCGTGTATTATTTTCCCATAACTTCGTGCTCCTTTACTTATTCTACACGCTCACTATAAATCAAAGACGCATATTTTTTTCTGCTATCTGTTTCAATACAGTCATCATGAGCATCCAGTGCCCGTGTGTGTTTGAAAAGCCTATTGTGTGGCAGTGTAAAAACCCTGAGCGCAACACGAGTCGGCAGCCGTCAGCAGCCTGATGTGCCACTTTGCCTCCGCTCCACTTTGTCTAAATCTCCCCTCAGCCATCAGCCGTCTACAATCGCTCCTATCTGGGAGCTTTAAAACACCGCTAAAGCACTTAATCAGCTTAGACCGGATCATTATTCTTGTATTTCATTAAGCCGTTAGCGGATAATGAAAGATTTCCGCGCTGCTGCGGTGGGGATGTGTACTCCAGGCCAGATAAAAGACATCCACATGCCAATCTGCCTGTCACATCAGCAGCACTTGTTTATGTTGAATGTCAAGGTTAGATTTGTGCTCGTGGCTCTCGGGGTGACAGTCAAAAATCCCGGATTGATATATAGCTTCCGGCTTTGTGTTATTGTTAATCAAAGTCGTTTAGTGGTTAAAAGTCAATGTTCAAAAGCTCCTTCAGGTAGTTCAGTTTCATTCAAACTCATTTTTTTACAGCTTCAGATTCACCCTATTGTTTAATAATCTTTAGAATTAACAGTAGCATGGACTGAGACACAAGTCAGAAAAAGACAACACTACATTTTGAACTACTGTTAAGACTCAGGGTTCAATTTCTTATTCAATTTCAGAGCATAACCCCGTTCACATTCAGTTCAATTCAGTTTCCTAACCCCCGTGATAACCCTGCTTCTAAATTACAAGCGGGAAACGTTAATCCAGGGTTAAAAGCGGGTTTTAGTACGCCGATAACCCAGGGTTACTTTCAGCTTCCTGGTTCCACTGGGAATTAACACTCTACCTAAAGAGACTGATGCGGCGGCGCTTTAGTCCTTTAGTCTCTCAAAGTTGTCAGAACTCCTCATCTGTGCATTCTGCTCAACCAGATTCACCTTTCTTGCTGAAAACGCCATCACTTGATGCCTCGTAGTTTGCAGTTTATAGCTACTCTACAGTCCAATGTTTGCTCTACTTCAGTCTTGGATTTCTTATTCATTTGAGCTGCAAAATTCGAGAGGGTAAAACGAAGCTTTTGCTCTGATTTTGGAGATAAACTCTGATCGTTATCAATTCACAGGTCTGAAAAAGATCCCATGTGATAATGTAGTGTGTGTCAGAGTGGAATTTCCTTTAATGGTTGACTGGATTTGCAAAAAAAGAAAAAGAAAAGAAAGAAAAGATGTGTGGCAGCCTGTTACGAAACCTGACCTAGATCCAAGTGTCCATGAGTACACAGTGTTACAGCTCTAACACGAGGAGTCTGCTCTTATTAGAATTGACAGAGGGCTAGTTCAGTTTCATGGGGCGGTGCATATGTCCCGAGCATCTGGTGTCTCACAAGCATTGGACTGAAAGGTCAGTCACTCCACGCTACTGGCTGTGTCCTAGCCAACACGCTCCTCCATGCACACCAGGACGAGGTTTGTTTACCTGTTCTCCAGTCACATCCCATCAAGATCGTTCTCAAGAAAGCCGCCAGTGTTTACCCGTGTTTGTTCCGTTGTTTTGTATAACCGTCGCACGTATTTCCTTCTCCACAGCAATCGGTGTTTATCCCTGCTGTACTTGCGGATGTTCAAACTGAAAAAGGATCACGCGATGAAGTATTCACGCTCCTTAATGGAGTACTTCAAGGTGACACATGATTACACTGCATTCTTTTTTTATTTATTTTGTTTATTTTAGAAATCACACGGTCTGGTACATTTTGCTGCTTTATTAAAAGTTGTCATTTGTTCGGTTAGCGTACCAACGAGTGCCATTAATTATCGGCTCGTTTTGTCAGAAAGACGGTTATGATTAATCATGTTTGAGCGCTCGATCATGCTCCGTCAGTTCACTTCATTTTTTTTTTTATTTATTCCTTTTTCTCCCTACAGAATTCGTCAAAAAGTTCTCAAGCACCTTCACCGTGGGGCTCCAATGGAAAGTATGTCCTTTCTCTACGTCTCAGAGTTGTGATTGTTGCAACCAAAATTGTTTGATTCTTGTTGTTCTGATTTTTCATAACTGACCCTGGTTCTATTCTTGACATGAAATCGTTCCATGTCTAATCAGCAGTCCAGCTTTGAGGACTATAAACCCCTAAATGCGAATCCTATGTGATTTCTTTCTTTCAGTTTATTAGATATGCCACTGTGATGTTAGGCTAGTATTTTATTCAAAAAATTTCATAATTACATTTTTAATCAATTTTTAAAATTTAATACATTTAAATATTTTACTGCCCAATGCACCCCGGTTGCCCCCCCCACACCCCTCACCTCACCGGGCTACCTCTATATAACATTAGATGATTAAACGGATTACGACGAAACAAATAAATTGGGTGTTTTCCTCCATTTTTGCACAACAAACAGGAACCAAAGTAGTTCCTGGGGAACTGAAGAAAAGGCGGACCACCCGCACTGTCGGCTTGATGTAGGGGATTGTTCGAGCAGATAGTTTGGCTTAATCACTTTAAAACATTAAAAACATTTCAGATCACTTATCGTAGTGTTAATATATTTGCTCTATACATATGTTCAGGGTTTATCGCTATCCCTATCATGTAGGGTGACTGTGAGCAAAAAAGATGAACTCGAGGAACACGGGAGCTTTTCCATGCCAACACCATGGCAACATAATGCTTGGTGCAGGCTGAGGAGGCATGCTCTGTTTGTGGGAGTGTGTGTGTGTGGGAGAGAGAAAGAGAGACTTGGCCTCTGGCTGGACACTACACAGGCCTGCTGCTCTGCAACCATCGCACCTGTCAAAACCAATTAGCTCCGGCAGCCAGAGCCTCCAGCCTTCTCTGCTACGTTACCAGTAAAGAGAGCTTTCTAATCTTCCCCTACCTGCTGATCAACACCAGCTCTCTTACACACACACACACACACACACACACACTCTCTCTCTCTCTCTCACACACACACCTACTCCCCCGCTCTCCCGTCTGCACTTTGTTTACCTTCTTTACCGTCATGAATCTTTTCTCTCCTTCCTGCTGTCTCTGCTGTCTTTCTCGTTCACTGATGGTCTGTTTATTTGAGTAAAAACCTGCACTGCCCCAAGAATGGGCCTTGCTGTTGACAGCGAACATAATTTAGCCCCGCAGGGCACGAGAACGGTTCAATTTATCGCTGGATTACAGGCAACGTGGCTTGATTGTTTAGGTTTAAGCACTGAAAGACGGATGTGTGCGTGTATGCATGTGTGTGTGTGTGTGTGTGTGTGTGTGCGTGCATGTGTATGCGTGTTTGTGTGTGTGTGTGCAGACAGAAGAAAAAAGTAGCCTTGCTTGTGTGCAAGAAAAGCACCAGGCTTGATGCTAATAACAATTTACAACAAACTAAACAGCTAGGCTAGTTTTCTTTAAAAGAAATAAATAAAAAAATTATTAATTGAAATAATAATAATAATAATAATAATAATAAATAAAAAATACTTTCGTGCAAATCTAATAGCATTAAGAATAAATAATGGCACCCTGCTTCATGGAAGGCAGCCCAGCATACCAATTTGCCCTTAGATAATAATTTAAAAACAGCAGTAAAATAAATAATTGGGTTAAAAATGTGACATCAGGGTATTTCCTGCATTATTCCTCCACTAATATTCATTTTATCCCGCTTCGTGTCTATCAGGACTACAGGAACACCATCTCCCATGTCTCTGAGTCCCTCCCCGATCAACTCGGTCAACAGCAACACCGGAGCCATGGTTTCCTCCTCCTCGTCCTCTTCCTCGTCCTCGGGCAGCATCGCCATCCCGCAGCGCATCCACCACATGGCTGCCAGCCACGTCAACATCACCAACAACATCCTGCGCAGCTACGAGCACTGGGACACGGCCGACAAGCTGGCCCACGAGAGCCAAGGTACATACCCTGCCAAAACGGTTCAAGGTCTTCGAGTCTCAATGCGGAAATAATATCAACAGTGACATATTGATTAATACTGAGAGCGCAATTTTTTATCATCATAACACAAAAGGTCATATATCGTGTTTCTACGGTAAGAATGGGATTAAATGGGGTTGAGGGATGAGATTGTCGAAATTAGGTGAAATCTGATCCTGTTTTCTGTTTAAAAACCAGCAGCTGACCAGCGTTCTGACATTTTTCGAATTCATTACAGTCATAAATGTGCTTTTTCTTGGCTTGGGCACTTTTCCTAGACACAGTGTTGAAACAATTGTCTCTACAAGTCTACAGTCTAATTCGTTTTGTTTTTCTGTTCTTGTGCATCGTGCTGCATTAACTGTCTGATTCCTAGAACCACAGCTAAGTTGTCGGTTTTAGAGAGTTTTTTTTTTTCTTTACTCCAGGCCTGGGATCCCATAAGACCTAAGAAACAAAGCTGTCAGATAGGAAGCTACTGATACAAAGGTCAAACAGAAAGAAAGGTCATGTTCATTACCGTGGGAGTGTTATACTGGAGTTGGCACGGTGCTCGCTGGTGGAAGCCTGTACTGTGATCATTGCTTTCATTTGAACAAATACTGTTGCGACGTTTACGCAGGTAGATTTTAGGGAAAGAGAAGCAATTACATCGATGAGAAATCATTGTTAAATCAGTGCAGGAGAAGGATTGGTTAGAATTTATGTCTGAATTTGTTACCGAAATTGTATTTTATCGGTAGTTGAGACGTGAGTAGTGGCAGTTTAATCTGAAAAAGTAACTAGGTAATGTGAAAGCTGTCATGTGACCAGGAAGCGCACCGTTGTCCAGAACCTGAGACGTCCTCCTGTAGGACGTGGTGTGAGTTCGGTTGCATTGGAACTGTGTCACGATTCCTGTGAGTGTCAACATAACTCAAAGATCATACTTGAGTCTGCACTTGTTTAGGAAGTAAAGTAACCTGCGTGTGTGTGTGTGTGTGTGTGTGTGTTATAGTTGTTGAAGATTTCATTCATTTCCTAAACACATCAGTATAGTGGCAGGGTACAGAAGAAGTGAGGAGCCTTGCTCTTACTGCACATAATAGCACCGAAATAATACAAAATATGGAGAAAATATGGTCAGTCATGGTGGTGCAGTCGTGTCCTCCATGCACGATTGTGACGAGAGATTCAAGTGAGTCTGAATCTATATTCGGACCTCTACAAACATGCCCAGTGTATAAAGTGTCAAATTATTTATTACAGTGAGCAATAAACATTTAAACAACCAATAAAGACGCTATAAAAAGCAGTGCATGTAAAATAATGTGTATTTTTTGGTAGGTTGCTTTAGAACTTGCTCCAGTTTATTATTTTATTTTATTTTATTTTGCTTTATTTTGTTTTATTTTCATTTTATTTTATTTTATTTTATTTTATTTTATTTTATTTTTTTATTCTGTGGATTAAATCCTAGAAATGTTTTTTTTTTTATTTAACAAAAAAAAAAAATCTTTGTAAGAGAATTTATTGAGAAAAAAAAAAGTATTAGAAATAATTTCAAGAAATTTCTAATAGCAATAAAGCATCAGGCAGAAAATCAGCATGGACTGTATATCAGAATTTATATACTGTAGAAATTGTCAGGTTGTGTCCCAAATGTAGTCTTCTACACTCTGTACTATGCACTATAGCATCTAGTGTATGAATTTCAGAGGGATAGAATCGTCTCAAATGGACCACTAATGGTTTTTTAAGCTGTTTCCCAGTCGATGGTAAATGATGTCTAACGCTCGTAATGCGACGCCGCTAGCTTAGGCAGAATATGATGCATTTTTTAAAATGTTGAAAAATAAATATTACACATAACGTGGGATAGTTTAAAAGACATTAAAACGATGTCTTGTCCACCGGAGTGTTGTCGGCCATCTTGTACATTTTTTCGAAGTCGCCTCGTGGTAGCCCCGCCCCTTTTCCACTACATACAGTTAAAATGAAAATGTATAAATGAGTGGATTTCAAAATCATTAGCCTCCGTCATAAAATGAACAAAAATACAATATGAATGAAACATTTTTTAAATGTGGGTTTAATTATAAACAAAAAAACAACAACAGCAGATGTATAGTTTTTATTTAACCCAATATTTTAACTTAAGGGATTCTACTCTTCTACTCTGGTTTCAAAACTATTGGCACCCTTTAACATAAACTAGGCATAGCATTTCTATCTTTCATGATGGAATTGTCAGTGTGGATGCACTACTCACACTATATGGACAATAATGTAAATATAAAGTGTAGAATAATGTAAATGTATAATAATGTAAATACAGTGTAGAATAGTGTATAAGTGTGCGTTTGGGACGCTTTTCCTTGAAGTCAGGGATTTAATCCTGCATCTGTTTTAGGATAATTAACATTAACACAATTTTGACCCAGTATGAGATGGAAAATATTATTCCACTGATGGATATCTCTGGGGGAAAAACACACTAGATTATATCTAAAAAAAAAAAAAAAAAAAAAAGGAATAAAAAATGGTTTCTTGAGTGACATCGCTCAAGAATCATAGCACACGAGCTAAATCCTTCAAGCTTTTCATTTAAGTGAAATGTCTTTTTTGGCTTTTTTTCGCCGTAGAAATTCTGCTAAAAGTCTCTAAAGCAAACATTGTTGAACTCTTAAATCCAGAATATCTTTGCAGAAAGGATTCTACTTTTCTATTTTTTTTCCCCAATTCACAAGGAATCATTTTACATTGATTCATTTCGCAGACGCTTTTATCCAAAGTGCTTTGCGAGTGAAGTATAGCGCACAATCCATTCTGTTAGTTGCACAGTCGAGGGTTAAGAGCCTCGCATTCATCCTCGACAAGCCGCAAAGTACCCGAGTGCTTCCCACGTCGGCGTGCTACTCGCTCATTAGGCCTGATTGGTCTTCTTTTACATCTTATCTACATCTGTCAGAGGTTGAAAAGAGAACTGGCCCTTTTCACACATTAGCCTTATCAGTGAGGGAACGTTTGTATGGACCGCTGGAGACAGAGAGGGCCTTCGTAGCGCTTCAGGTTTGATGGGGCTTCCTCTGTCATTTCCTTTCCCTTCTTCCTCTAGAGAAGGCTAATTAAAAAGCATGGGGATGCTGAATGTCACGTGTGAGATCTCTCTGACTCTGAAGGCTTAAGTCTGAATCTCTCTCTCTCTCTCTCTCTCTCTCTTTCTCCTTCACTGTCTTCTTTCATAATGAATTAAATTAAGGCCAGCCTTTGGTTCAAAAAATTCAGCCATGTGGATATCTTACTGATGCAGTAAAACAGTAAAATATTTTCAATTACTACTCTGGTAAAACCAAGAGGTACTTCCTGTTTATCACACCTCTCTCCTCTTTCAAAAAAAGCAGAATCCCTTAATTTAGAACTAAGTTAAAATATTGGATTAAATTAAAAACTATACAGATGTTTGAATTGGCTTATAAATAGTTTTTTTTTTTTTAAATGTTTTATTCATATTATATTTTTGTTCATTTTATGAATGGTGCCAATAATTTTGAACCCAAAAACCCACTAATTTATACATTTTCATTTTGATTGTAGTAATTTATAATGATTAAAATATCATTTTATATATATATATATATATATATATATATATATATATATATATATATATATATATATCATTATAATTTTAGAATTAATTTTATAAAAATCAATTAGATTTTTTTTAAACTTTTTCTCCAACAATTTTAAAGTTAAAGTTAATTTTAAAGTTAAATGTAATTTATACATTTTCATTTTGATTTTAGTAATTTATAATGATTAAAATATCATTATATATATATCATTATAATTTTAGAATTAATTTTATAAAAATCAATTAGATTTTTTTTAAACTTTTTCTCCAACAATTTTAAAGTCAGAGCTTTAAACTACAGTGACAAATCCATTAATTTAATTTTTTTTAAATAAAATATTGACTTTAAATCAAACTTTAAAGTTATTTCAACTCAAAACATGTTTTGGGGTTTTCTTTATTATTTATTTTATTTTATTTGGAACGCATTTTGTCTTTGCTGAGTCACGAAGGGTGCCAATAATTTTGAACCTGACTGTAGTGTTTGTTTCTTTTTCCCCTCAGAGTTCTTTCAGGAGTTGGACTCAGTGATGGAGCCTCTGACGCAGCACAGCAGCATGACTGACCTGGTGCGCTACATCCGCCAAGGACTGCACTGGCTCCGCATCGAGGCCCATTTGTTATAGTGCTGGAGCTTTTCACTGTGCTCTCTTACTCTCTCTCTCTCTCTCTCTCTCACCCACTCTCCTGCTCTCCTTCTCTCTTTCTCTCACTCCTGCCACTCCTTCCATCACTTCCTCCTTCCACCAGCACTGCCGTCTCAGAGTTGCTCCTACGCAAAACGGAGCTGAGGAACGAGTGGAACCCGAGGTGCTGTATGATTTTCTGGAGATCTTGAGCACATGGTGAAAGAACTGTGAAAACTGTCATTGTGTACAGAACAAGGAAAAGAGAGAGAGAATACGCTTTTCTGCGTATAGCAGCTGGTACAGAGGACACAGGAGGTCATGTGACTCGACCGGGCAGATCGTTGAGACGGGACAGTATCTTTTTGAATCTGCTCTCTCGTTTTGTACAGTGTACATTATTTCCTATAAAGTGAAAGAAAAGGGCCAATCAGGTGCCCCGTGTGCAATCCTTCTCTATGTCAGTATTGTTTCTTTGTATTACATGTCGACGGCTTTATAAAATGATTGTGAAGGGGGTCAAAGGAGTAGGAAAAAAAAAATAATCAAAAGAGATCCATCGTTTTGAGGAAAACTCCACCCTGAATGACTTGAATATTCATATTTACAATATATTTATAATTAACCCATGATCCTTAGTGGTCTATGATGATGTCACATATTTATTCCGTATTATATTTTCTGGACATTTAAAGGAGACTCCCTGCAGTAAGGATTCATCTCCATCGACAGAGCGTGATGCGGCGGCGCTTTAGTCTTGTAGTCTGTCCAGCTCTTTTACCTCTCCATCTGTGCACTCTGCTCTAACAGGTCAGCTTCCAGTGTTCCAATCTCATAGAAATCGCCATAAATTAGCATGACCGTGTCATATAACGTTCCTTTTCTGCACTCCTTCTACATCGGATTTCTGTTTAAACATGAAAAATAACAAGAAGCTCTTTTGTATTTCTGAGATTGCTGCACTCTTTTTTTTTATTCCCTACAATTAAACCCCACTTTAGCACTGTCCTCACGTGACACGCTGGCTAAATCCTCGCCGCATCGACTCCCAATAGAATCGCTCTCGAAAACAATCACAAAAACATTTCTAAATGTGCTTCAGGGTGGATTTTTCCCTTTAAATTCCCCCTTTTGTTAAATTTCTACAGTGCCATAATAATTAACATAGAAACGCTCACACTGGCTTTATTGCGGATCTGGTTATTCTAAGGGCGCCACACGTCTAAAAATTGTCCGAGGGTGTCGAACGGGCGTTGCAGTTGACTTCTCCAGCACACACACACACACACACACACACAGGACAGCGTCGTCTCCTTGACTCAGCAGCTCTTTTATCTTTCCGATATGTACCATACTGACTGTGTTCTATATGCCGACTCTTTTACTCTTCGATGTTTGCATGTTCACAGAGGGTGTTATTAGATAGTTCTAAGAGAGTCCAAGCATCATTAACAATTCTTAAGAATCCTGTGCTGTATTTTTATTTTTATTTATTTTTAATTTTTTTTTTTTTTTGTGTGTGTGTGTCTCGTCTTGTCGATTTTCCTGGGCAGGCAGCTTGTTTTTTTTTTTTTGTTTGTTTGTTTTTTTCTTGTTTTTTATTTTTAATTTTTTAAAATTGATTTTAAATTTTTTTTCCCAAAATCAGTTTCGTGCCTAAATTTCTTCCTTCCCCTTCCTAAAAAAAAGCCCTCCTTCCTAAATAATTTGAAATTATTAGTAGCTAACCTGTAGCTCACGAACGTAAACGTCCTTTTCTTTTGTGTTTTTATTTCTTTTCTAGCAGTGGACTCTTTATCGCCGGTATTTTACTGTTTATTATCAGTAGTACGCTGTTGACATGCTGTCAGTGAGTGAGACGTTTCTCCATGCCATTCTGTTCCGAATTTTCCGCATAGGCGTGCATGAGCGTGTGAGTGAAGTGCGTTAACGCATGACCGGGGGTCAGATTCTCAGTGGTGGCGTCAGCTCCATTAAGCTTATAGGTTTCACTGAGGGTCTTGACATGTGTTTGTGTGTGTGAGAGCGAGAGAGAGAGAGAGAGAGAGAAAGAGAGAGAGAGAGAGAGAGTGTGTGTGGGCGTGAAAAGTGAATTTCACCAAGAATATACAAAAGTGCCTGCGTATGCAATGAGAATTTATTAGAGTCTATATTTAAGAACGAGAATGAATTGAAAAATCTTTCCATACCATATTGGTATATTCAGCTCTTTTTCTTTCTCCTTTTTCTTTTTCATACAACCACAATTATTTATTGGTGTGCTTTCTACTAGTGATGGTGATTGTTTTTTGTTTTGCGTTAACAAATTTCAAAATGTAATGACATCTCAACATTTCCGACCGCATCGATGCTCTGATGACGCTTGAAAATGTCTCTCTCTTGATTTTTCCTTCTGATGCAACACGAGTGTAAAAAGTTTCCATCAGACAAAAAAAAAAAAACAACAACACTAAAACAGGAAAAAAAAAAATAAAAAATCAAAGCTACGGTCGCAGCACTGCTTAAAGTCTGACTCTCCTTAAGTTGTTATTTTTTTTTTCCCCCCTCTAATCCGCCTCTGCAGGAAAATTACGAGTGTTAAATCAACAGCCGGAGTGTGTATGTGAGATCAGTGTAAATATCCAGCGTATTCTGGAGGCAGTTTAAGAGCGGAGGTGTTCGTTTATCCGTGGTGATTTTACCGTTTGTGTATCTTTCTACGGAGCTGTGGGTTTTATCACACAGCAATCCGCAAATCCCCGTATAGTGCAATATAAACAATCTTAAAAATAGCTACCTGTAAGCACTAGTTTTATTACAAGAGCACTACAAAACTCGCATGCTTCCTGCTCTTGTCCAATCTACAGAAATTTGCATTTACAATTATTTCTTTTCTTTTTTTTTTAATGAACAACACATTATACAGTACTTTTATCTACTTATCATGACGTTTTCATTTTTTTACTTGAATATTGTGGATCACTTGTTGGAACAGCCCTCTTATTTCTCCTCACCAGCCTCTGTTATTTTCTTATTTCTTACTTTTTATTTTAGTTTTAGTTTTTTTAAAGAAAACACGGTAGAAAAATGTATAGGAAAACTCTAGCCCTAATTCATAAATTCTTTTTTTTTTATTTTTTCTTGAAGTTTTTTCCCCTCTTATGCCACAGCAATTAGCCCGGTTTTATTATTATTATTATTATTATTATTATTATTATTATTATTATTATTATTATTATTATTATTATTTTTATTATTATTTTTATTACTATTATTGTCATTATTATAAAAAATATATATTTTTTTTATTTTTATTATTATAAAATATATTTTTATTATTATTATTATTAATATTATTATTAATAATAATAATAATAATATTTTTTTTATAATTTACTTTCTATTATCACTTTATAAAAACTTCATAGTTTAAAGTCTTTCTTAAATTTTTTATTTGTTATTATTATTTTTTTTAATCCTAGCGTTGACCGTCGCAATGGCAGGGTCTGCTGTTTGTAGCAGATCATTCGATCTGCATGATTTGGCACAGGTTTTTCAGGCCGGATGCCCTTCCTATCACAACCCTCCCATTTTTATCCGGGCTTGGGCTGAGAGTTAACTCTTAAGTGGCTGGGTTAGCTCCCTGCCTGGGAATCGAACCCGCGGCAATGAGAGCATGGGATCCTGCCACTGGACCACCAGGCCATCTCTCTTAAGGTTAATAAGTCTATGTAGCTTGTCATGTTACTGAGAAACTTGAGTTTGAATGTGAGAGACAGAATTCTCTCTCTGGTTGGGAGAGGAAGAACATCACCATGACTACTCCTGAGCTTGTTTATGAGGAAGAGGGAAGAGTGCACTTTTGTCTGAGTGAATTAGAGCCTACGAATAAGGTGAGCTGGCTGGTGGGCAAGAACTGTCGAATCCCAAATTGGGAAAACAATTGAAATGTGAAATTTCATGCAAATCTATTTATAATATTGCAATGAAGCGGGAAAAAAATGTGAAGTCTAACATTTGAATATACAGAATTCATAAACTTTTTCCAAACTCCATAGATAAAGTCTTAATGAATTATTAAAGCTTAATGAATTTTGATTTAAATCAAAATTTACGTTATAAATAGAAAGCAGTGCTGGTTGCATCAATAAACTGTATATTGATTGAAGTACAGATTAACATACAGTAATTTAGAGGCAATTTTCTAACCTCATCAGAAGCATTTTTGGACATTTTGATGTCAATCATGCTGCCTCGAGACTAAAGGAAGCAAGGAAAAACATGGAGCAGTTTATTCCCGGTCTTGTTCAGTCTTGTTTTTTTGTCTCCTTATGTATAGTACAGAGTGGTGCTCCATCATTTGTGTGTTTTTGGTGTTAAACATCGTGTCAGATTGAGGTGTTTGCGTTTGACCTTACTCAATCTGTTGCCTTGAAGCGTTTCGCAGATTTCCATAACCTCTTATCCGCTGCGGATTATTATTCAGAAGCCCTCCTGCTACTTCATTACGTTTCAATTCAGTTTATTTCAAGCACCATTTGGAGTGTGGGTTTGTTTTGTTTTTTTCCAATTTCTGTAAAGCCGTGTGTACAGCTTATCAACGCTAAAGGGATTTCGGAGAAAAGAAACACATTTGCTTTACTCTACTTCCTGTTTTAAAGGGATTGCTGGATGATTTTTCCCACAATATCGACATCTTTGTGCGTGTCTGAGCTTACAGTAGCATATTTGACCGGAAGCCTAGACGAGCTCATGATACAACAACAACAAAAAAAATTCCGATAACTTGTGTTCATTTGTTTATTGATAATTTTTCTAAAAAATGTATCAATAAAAATTCCATCATTTCTCTTGTAGTATCTCTATTATGTATTTCCTACATTTCCTACATGTGATTAGCAGGATAAAAAAAAAAAAAATGTTTAGTTCAATTGTAAATGTTTCTACAACTGTATAAAAAATAAACTTATAAATGTTTTTGTTTTTTTTTTTCCTGTGTGTAATCATTATATATGGATTCAGCTCAGCCTCACGTGTATACGAGTCTGCACTTTTTTCATTATGTTAATCGTTATTAACACTGCAGGGGGGGGGGGTAAAACACACACACACAAAACGAGTGCTTATGAAAACGTCAGTAGAAATTTGAACAGAAAATGTTGAACCATCCCTTTAATGTGAATTATTAACACCCATGGAATGAACCAAACGTTTAAGAAATTCTAATGTATTGAAACCCCTGAGTTTGTCATAGCTTTTGGGAAAATCAGAAACTGGAGCAGTTTTCCAAAGAGACGTGGTTTTTAATTTGGCCACAAAGATAGTACAGGATAATATTGGTTATCTTTTGGCTTTAGAGCTCCATTATTCAGGCAAAGTTTAAAGGTTATGTTATATATATATATATTTATATTATATATATATATATATATATATATATATATATATATATATATATATATATATATATATATATATATATATATATATATATATACATATATATATAAAACACTATGTGTGTAGGTTTTCTACTTATAACCATATCACATGTACCATAGCGAAAATCTTTCAGACGTTGAAATTTTAGGTATTAAACCTACACCTAATAAAAAAATAAATCCATGAAGTGCTTCACTGCTCCTATTTTGCCTGAAGGATATGATTTAATATAATGAAAGAGCAGGGTTTCTACTCCCGACTAAATAGCTTTTTGTCCTCATTGGGGTCTTGACTATTTAAGCTGTACAATTAAACTGTACACATAAAACTCCAATGACTGAAGATATCAATGTTCTGGCATGCTGTAGACTTTTAGTCTTTCCTCTTTTTTTTTCTTCTTCTTGATTTCTTTTCTTTTACTTTGTAAATAGCAGGGAAACCTGGACATTTCTACATGTATAGTTGTAAGAATTCATTTTCCAATGCGTTATGTATCAAAGAATCTTCCTGCCTGGTTAGCTTTGTATTTTTAAATGTGTTGCACAAGTTTTTTTTTTTTTCTTTTTCTTTCTTTTTCTTTCTTTTTTCTTTTTTTAATTCTTATTCCTTTTTTTGCCTATTGTATGTTTATTTTATAATAAAATTGACAAATGTAATAAACAAACAAAAAAATGAGATGTAGTTATGCTGTTTTTAAATGTTTAATGTCTGTATAAAACAAAAAGCTGAATAAAAAATGGTATAAGCCAAAAAACGGGAGCTCTTTAAAGGATCTTTGCTTCAGTTGTAAATGCTAAAGCAGGGAGATGCGACACCATATAAGATTTACAACATGAATGAAGAACATGAAAGAAACTCACAATCTGCTCTCTCTTTTAGAGTGATTTTTTTAAATGATATTACGAATATTGATTGAAAAAAATTTGTGAGCTGCTTGCTTGAAATGCTGCTGGACTGTGATAGCTTAATGGTTAAGGTGTTGAACTACTAAAGTACTAAATTTAGTGTCTACTAAATGAAATGTATTTTTTCCCCCTCTCATGCCTGCATGACAATCCCCCAAGCAAGAATTCGTATTGTGTAACCATGCCTGGGTGCCAAAACTTTTGCACGCCCCATAGAAATCATTCTCTTAATATCTAACTCAGCACAATGAATAAATAACATTGAATTTTAAATGAAAGAAATGAAAGTAAATAAAGAAATAACTCAGAAAGAATTATAAATATAAATACATTTATTTATTTATTATAAATGAATAAATAAATAAATAAATAAATAAATAAATAAATAAATAAATAAATAAATAAATAAATATAATACAAAAAAATTAATTTCAATTAAAGAAATGAAAGTAAATAAAGAAATAACTCAGAAAGAATTGTAAATATATATACATTTATTTATTATAAATAAATAAATAAATATAATACAAAAATCTTTAATTTAAATTAAAGAAATGAAAGTAAATAAAGAAATAACTCAGAAAGAATTATAAATATATATACATTTATTTATTATAAATAAATAAATAAATAAATAAATAAATAAATAAATAAATAAATAAATAAATAAATATCCATGATAAAGTTTGTCTGTTGCCAAAGTTAAAGCATTTGTTCAACTAGAAAATCAAATGAGCAAAATAATCGTTTCAGCTTGGGGTGGCAAAACTTTTGCATACAAGAAAAAAAAATGTTCTGTTTACGGTAATTGTGCTGATGTTAGCACAAAATCACAAGGGATTTATTATCTGCATCCCTATATACGTTCACACAGTACGTGTTTTCATATAAATTAGCATGTGAATGCATTCTTTAGGAAACTAATGACTCCTTATTTATTCATCACCCAGAAAATTTGCGTGCTCAAGCATACCTGATTAATTTATTATGTGCTTCTTCTTCTTCGTCACGTTACTCAAAGCTTCTCCGATTTTTCCCTTTCGGCCAGTTAAGGACTCTACGTACTAAATAACGTCCCAATTTATGCGTCCAAGGCCTTTTATTTACTGAATCCCAGCTTTTCATTTCTCCTGGCTGACAGGTTAGATTTATTGATTTAATTGCCTAAGGTAACCATGCAATAAAATCATTGCGAAGATAAATTTCCGTGGCACTGTGCAGCATGGAGGTAATTTTTCAGCCTCCGTTGCTACATGTCTGCGGGTCACAGGTGTAAATGTATAAGTCAAAGTCTCTCATTAACACGATGCCTTGAAATCATTTGAGTGCTGAAATATGTAATGGTTTTATGAGGACGATGTGAGTGATAGGGCCCCTGAGCTGGAGCTTTGCTAATTGACAGGTCCAGGAATAACTCTTCCTCTCTGACAGTCAAGGGAATCTAAGGAAAAAAAAGAAATTTAAAGATCTCAGGTCTTGGCCGGATACTGTAATCGTGACATATGCAGATTACTAATGGAAATGTCGCCATTCATAGTCTGAAGTCTGCAAGTAAGCAAAAAGTTTTCAATTTTATCCCAAAATCTAGGTTCTAATTTAAATCTTCTTGGCTTATCTGTGGGATAAGGTCAAGGTTTTCTTGAAACGCTTCATTTCATAGCCTAATTAGTGCCGTTACTAAAACAAAAATGCTGTCTATTTCTCTAATAGTGAACTTTGAAGATATAGTTATCGAATCTTTAGACTTGGATCTCAGACCTCAGTACCAGGTATAGTATTGACGTGCATGAGAATGTATAAATAAATACATTTTGGATCGTTTTGTTTACACTATATTTGATTTAATCCTGGCTATGATTACAAAGATTGTGAACTAAATAAAACAAGCGTTACATTTTGTTATGTTTTGTAACGTGTTAGAAGCTTGCAAGTACTCAGGGATCCCGGTGCTTGTAGTGTCATGAGTTTTGACCAAAAACATCCACAAAAATGGTAATTATAATAGTTCTAGACCAACACTGTTCAACCCCAAACTGATTCAATGTGGAGCTAAAATTATTGGCTCTCGTGAAGGAATAAAGGCAAAAGAACAGAGGAAGACATGAACATATAATTAAACAGCACAAAGATTACATGTTTGTATGTGTTTAATATTAACTTGATTGTATCTATGGTTGTTAGGGGACCAAAATTCTGACTGTACACCAATTTCATGTGTCCATGTTATTGTTATTTTTCTGTAGCTCTTATCCTACACAGGAACTTGGAGTCTATCCCAGGGGATTTAGGGCACAAGGCTGGGGACGATCCATCACAGGGAACAATCGCACAATTTACAGAGATGCCAGTTGGATTAAAATATATTTGTACAGACTTTCAGATGGAGAAAGAAACCTGAGTACCTAGAGGAAACCCCTGAAGCACAGGGAGAACTCACAGGAGGTAAGAATCGAACCACTAGCCCCAGTGGTGTGAGGCAGACTTGCTAACCCCTAATCCACTGTGCTCCCTGAATACCATGCGTCTCAAAAATAGTTTCAGATTGTTATAACCTCATTATAATCTCTCTTTTTGTTCCCAAAACAAATTGATCTGTTTTTTAACGCTTTAGTTTATCATATTTCTTTAGAATGGCTATATACAGTGCTGTTTCAGGTTTATAGTCTATTATACTGCACTATTATACAGTTAATTCAATTCAATTCATTGTCTCAAAGGAGCTTTACAGAACATAAGAACTATAGTACAAAAAGTTCAAGATTAATATTAGACTTATATGTAAATCTATTTGTAGATTTGTGGCAACTGTGGTGAGGAAAAAACTTCCTTAGATGGTAAGAGGAAGAAACCCTGAGAGGAACCAGACTCTAAAGGGAATCTCATCCTCATTTGGGTGACACCAGAGAGTGTGAATTACCATAAACACCAGAGAGTGTTATTATAAATAGCATCATTTCTACAGTCATATAAGGTCAGTTGGAGTTGTGTAACCAGGAGCTCCTAAGAAACTCAAAATTAGCTTAACATCTGAGTTGATTACCGAATCAACACCAACTCCTCCATGCTGAAGCCTTTAGATGCTCAGTGATGGAGATAGAGCATATGTAGAATGCAGTGGTGGGCCGTCAGGGCCAGCAAGACCTTCTCTGCTGGCCTAAACAGCAGTGATTTGAATCACTGACTTGCATTTTAATATATTTAATATATTGAAAGTGTATTAAATTATTCCCAATAGTCTATTCTCTACATTCCATAGCTTTTCTCTTGGTTGTGCTACTTCCAGTAGTGTATGTTTATGTTAAGAGTATTTATCCAATCATATTTCAGACAGTGGCTGACATCATGTGTTGCCAGGGTGAAAATCTGCCTCAAGGCCTTCAGAATCTATAGTGCAGCTTAAAATAAGTGGCAATGAAATTGTTACCTTAACCAATCAGATTTCGAGTTGGCATCACTGGGGCCATCTAGCAGGCATACGATTACATCAGCAATTTCCCGTCCTCTGATTGGATAATTGGAATAAATCAGAGGCCACTGGTAGAAAGTTATTTTGTGTATTGATTAGGAGGTTGTTGTCCTCAAAGTCCATCTTGTCTTCGAATGTTTAAAATCTTCATGAAGCAGAATAAAACTGTAGACACGTCTCTAGATGCCCCGGGATGCTCACAGGGACAGCTTCTTCTAAACTTGCTAAAATGGGGATAAACTAATCATTAAAGAAAAGAAAAGAAAAGAAAAGAAAAGAAAAGAAAAGAAAAGAAAAGAAAAGAAAAGAAAAGAAAAGAAAAGAAAAGAAAAGAAAAGAAAAGAAAAGAATTTACAAACCTGACAATAAAGAGGTATAGAAATCCTAATGTAATGGGGGAAAAGAAAAGAAAAGAAAAGAAAAGAAAAGAAAAGAAAAGAAAAGAAAAGAAAAGAAAAGAAAAGAAAAGAAAAACCTGACAAAATTAATAGGTTTATAAATCCTATCATTATGGGGGAAAAGAAAAGAAAAGGTGTGAAATCTTCATGAAGCGGAACACAAATGTTATATATGTTATATTTTTATGTTTATTCTCAGAGTTATTTTTTTACCCTTGTTTTACACTACTATGCACCAACACACCAAGGCAAATTCCTTGTACGTGTAAAGCCCACAGTGCTCAGCAATAAAGCTATTTCTAAAAAATTATTGTGATGGATATTGCAAAAAAAAATACAATTCAGTGCCTCAAACAAAAGAAGAGCAGCTGATATGCATAAATTAAACTCTCACTAAAAACTTTTTCCATCTCATTTGCTGAAGTGAAGTTTCTTGATGCTTGTTAGATGGATTTTTCCCAGCATATATTTAACTACCTTGGATAAATCAAGAGAAAACAGAGTAGAGCCAAAAACAGAGTAGAGACAAAATATACTTTTCACGTCTGATTCAGAGACATGAAGTAAGGAGCCATAGGCATGAACAGGAAGTTAAAACAGGCAAGGTTTGTTACCAGGAAAATCACTGGAGATACATCAATCCGCCATAACATTATGAGCACTGAAAGGTGACGTGAATAACACTGATCTCCTCATCATGGCACCTGTTAGTGGGTGGGATATATTAGACAGCAAGTGAACATTTTGTCCTCAAAGTTGACGTGTTAGAAGCAGGAAAAATGGGCAAGTGTAAGGATTTGAGCGAGTTTGATGAAGGGCCAAATTGTGATGGCTAGACCACTGGATCAGAGCATCTCCAAAACTGCAGCTCTTGTGGGGTGTTCCCGGTCTGAGGTGGTCAAAAAAGTGGTCCAAAAAAAGGAATAGTGGTGAACTGCAACAGGATCATTTGCAGCCAAGGCTCATTAATACATATGGAGAGCGAAGGCTGACCCGTGTGATCCGATCCAACAGACGAGCTACTGTTGCTCAGATTGCTGCTCATAGTGTAAAAATTTTGGTTCTGATAGAAAGGTGTCAGAAAACACAGTGCAGGACGGGTCAGGGCTGTTTTTGCAGCAAAAGGAGGACCAACACAATATTAGGCAGGTGGTCATAATGTTATGTCTAATCGGTGTATGTAAGAAAATCCAGACTCAGAGGCAAAACAAATATCAGAACAGCAAGACAAAAGGCAAGGCGAGGCAGGACGAGGTCAACAAAGAATGCATCCACTAGAATATGGCACTGATTTAACACAATTGGCTTGAAAACTATATCGCTTTACACGGAAAGGTAACGAAAAAAGTTCAAATGCATTTGATAGCAATTGAAAATGAAAGAGGAAACACAGCCAAAGAAATGAGAGGTGAATATTCAGCTCTGGATGTCCTCTGGCGGTCTGGAGGAGAAAGGTCCAGGCAACGTGGCACGGTTTTCATATCAAGTCATCATTACCTTCTGGACCAGCTGCTCATACATTGTTTCTGGAGAAACTGGTCTTGTGAGAAATTATAATTAAGTCAACATGTTCATGAGCTTCTCCAAACCCTGGAGAAAATCTGATTCTAAGCATCTTATTAAAACTGCCATGAAAAATTTATAACATAAGTGTTGAACTTTTCGAAAAGTCTATTCTACTTTACATTAAATTAGAAATAGAGGGAGCATTATCTGATCCATCATGAAATTCTTAATGAATTTACATTTCTTCATTAGGTAGCCATTTAAATTAGAGCCAAAGAGCTGAGCAGATGAGGGTTAAAGCTGTGTCCAGGGGTTTAACGCTCCTTGACTCAGTCCTGGGATTTGACCTCACAACATCCGGGTCACTAAATGCAGAACATTATTCACTTCCCTTATTTCTGTATTTCTATAGTTCAATAAGCTTTATACACTCCAGACCAGACACAGCTCAGATAAATTACATCTTTAGCCCATCTGCTGGAAAAAATGAGGAGCTGTGATTTCTCGTCCCTCCGCCGGTCGTGCAGACGCAGCACCGCTGACTTCACTGTGTTAAGCACTTAATTAAATGACTCTTGATTAAAGCCAGGGCCTGGTGAGAAAGCGCACATCACATTTCACCGCTTCATAATTGACTCCTTGTTAGATTTCCTCAGACTGTAATGTGCAGAAAGCACAATTTATTAGATTTTCGTTTCACACACATTTCTTCCTCAAGCAATTAAGCTGCCTCTTTAAAGTCCTGCCTCATGGCGCTCGGGGCAAAAAGAAGCAGCAGGAGAAAATAAAAGGGGGAAAAAAAAGACAGATAGGAGTTTGTAAACTTGACAAAATGGGGATAAACTGATCATTAAAGAAAAGAAAAGAAAAGAAAAGAAAAGAAAAAAAAAGAAAAGAAAAGAAAAGAAAAGAAAAGGAAAAAGAATTTACAAACCTGACATAATAAAGAGGTATAGAAATCCTGATGTAATGGGGGAAAAGAAAAGAAAAGAAAAGAAAAGAAAAGAAAAGAAAAGAAAAGAAAAGAAAAGAAAAGAAAAGAAAAGAAAAGAAAAGAAAAGAAAAGAAAAGTAAGCCTGACAAAATTAATAGGTTTATAAATCCTATCATTATGGGGGAAAAGAAAAGAAAATAAGAGAAAAGAAGAGAAAAGAAAAGAAAAGAAAATAAGAGAAAAGAAGAGAAAAGAAAAGAAAAGAAGAGAAGAGAAGAGAAGAGAAGAGAAGAGAAGAGAAGAGAAGAGAAGAGAAGAGAAGAGAAGAGAAGAGAAAAGAAAAGAAAAGAAAAGAAAAGAAAAGAAAAGAAAAGAAAAGAAAAGAAAAGAAAAAATGTATGTACCTGAAAAAACAACAGAAATGGGATTTGTAAGACTGACAAAGTAATAAAAATGGAGATAAAATATTTTTTTTTAAATTAAATAAAAAGAAAATAACAAAGAATTTTGTAACAATATCTAAATTTTAAAGAAAAAAACACGAAAAGAAAAGAATTTTAAAAATATCAATATACTAATATCACATGACTTTTGTCATTCTACTTCTTTTTAATCTCTCTTGACATTTTTTCTAACAGTCCAGTTCATGTCTGTATCACATTATAAACCGGAACAGACATCACTGTTCCCACGCGAGCGCTGGTCAAGGTCAGAACTGCAAACAGAGCAGCAGACACACAGCTTTAATGATAAATTGGTGTTGTTTATAAGGTGAACTCTGATAAGCTATAATTATAATTAAACTTCCACTTTAATCACTGCTTTGGCTTTGGGATAAATCTAGTGATCTTCTCTACAAATGAATAATGATGCAGGAGAAACAAATAATATAGAGGTTTGTTGTGTGGAGCAGTCAAAAAAAAATAACAAGTTTATTAAAAAAGAAAAATACATTTATGGCATTTGGCAGAAGCCTTTATCCAGAGTGACTTACATTTTATCTCATTTTATACAAGTGAGGGTTAAGGGCCTTGCTCAGGGGCCCAACAGGGGCAACTTGGTGGATGTGGAATTTGAATTAACAGCCCTCTGATCAATAGTCTAGCACTTTAACCACTAAAAGCTAACACAACTGAATTTTTGGTAGTGCTTTGTTTTTCAGTACAGTAAGAAACTAGTCATTAGTAGGTAAGTATGTGAATGTAGCTAGTAATAATAAGAACCAGGTATGTGGTAAATATCTAATAGATGTGGTATTAAATTAGCTTGGATTTAATATAGAATTGTATTAGCAGTGTCCACACCAAAAAGCTAGCAAAATTGTACTGAAGAAGATAATAACAGCTACCTAGCCTGAGCTACAAATAAACAAATTATCAAAGTGAAACAAACAAATAATTTAACAGGATTTTGTAATAAGAATATTTAAGAATTATAGAGATAAAAGAACAAGCTATATCGTGTACAACTGTAAAACCGCTACTCAGCTGATTGCTATTTTAACTCTGAGAACTCTGCAAGTCTGACTAGCGCTGAAATCTCTTTCTGAGGTCTCCCAATTTACATTTGCATTTCTAGCATTTGGCAGACGCCCTTATCCAGAGCGACTTACATTCATCTCTTTTTTTTTTTATACATCTGAGCAATTGAGGGTTAAGGGGCTTGCTCAGGGGCCCAACAGTGGCAGCTTGGTGGACCTGGGACTTGAATTCACAACCTTATGATCAGTAGTTCAACACCTTAAAAACTAAGCTACCACAACACCAATCATCCAAGGAGAAGCCATTCATCCCAGGCAGGACAAAAAAGCATTTATGTAGCGCGTACTGTCCAATAAACCTTAAGATACACTACATTTGTAGACACTATCAATATCTAACCATCACTCAAAAGTGGTTCTTCTTCAAACTGCCACATTTTCGTATGCATTCTCCTCTTCTTTTCTCTTCAGGGGTGGCCACAGCGAATCATCTCTCTATCCCTATCTTCTGCATCCTCAACACTTGCACCCACTAGCTTCATATCCTCATTTATTACATCCATATACCTCCTCTTTGGCCTTCCTCTTTGCCTCTTGCCTGGCAGCTCCATGTCCAACATTCTCCTACCAATATACTCACTCTCCCTCCTCTGAACATGTCCAAACCATCTTAATCTGGCCTCCCTAACTTTGTCTCGCAAATGTCCAACATGAGCCGTCCCTCTGATGTACTCGTTCCTAATCCTGTCCAACCGTGTCACTCCCAAAGAGAACCTCAACATCTTCAGCTCTGCTACCTCCAGCTCTGTCTCCTGTCTCTTTGTATGTGTTAGCATTATAATTTCATCATTGGAACTACACTGCTCCAGCACGACAATGCTCTGGTGCTCAAAGCAGAGCTCCATGAGGTCGTGGTTGCTCAAGGTTGGAGTGTGTCCTGCACAGAGCCCTGACTCTGATTCAACTCAGACCTCACTTAATTTCAGTACCTGATCTGACTAATGCTCTTATGGCTGAATTCCCATAGATACTCTCATACTGAAACCCTTGCTATAAGAGTAAAGCTTATTATACCAGCAAAGGGGGCTTCAATCTGGAAAGGGATGTTCAAAGAGCACAAGCAAAATCTTTTAGCCATATAGTGCATGTTCGTCATACTGGAAAAAAAACCCTACACTTGTTGACACCCAGTATAGCCGTATGTCCAAGTGGGACCCATAATGATGTAGAAAAATCTTGTCCTCTTGTGAATGTTAAACTTTTCTTACATTAAAAATGAACTGTAGCTGAATATATCATAGGATCTTAGTGATGCTGTGCATCAATGAAAATCAATTAGGGATGAAGCTACAAGCGCTTCCCATGTAGTTAAAGCAATACACTACATAGTAAAGTATACACTAACTATCAGGTATCTGTGTCTATAATAGTACTTGCTGCTTTACGGCAATAATTCCCCAGAAAAGACAAGAGTCTGTTAAACAGTTACTGTTTAATTTCCATGTACAAATTAGACTTTATTTCACAATTCATTTCAACTGCATTACAAAGGAGCGACTAGCAATTGTACCTGTTCGTAGTGTCTCATTTGTTCTTCAAATGACAAAGACGAAAAATGAGTCAGTTTTTAATTATGTTATGTTTCATTTTACTCTCCTATTCCCACTGGAATTACTTCTATATGAACCTTTTAACGTTGTTTATGTCTAACTATGGTCTGAATACTATACAGAGAGTAATAGTAAAATATTTAAGTAGGAAAGAATGGGGTGTGCTGTCACATTTTTCACTTTTCTGCTGTACATTTCTTGGGCATGACACATCATAATGGAATAAATGTCATATCATATGAAAGACTGAAGTCTCAGGTGAATATATTTTTATATTTATCACATCTGTCTTATTTCAGTTGAGTTAGAGGTATGTGTGAGTCAGTAAGCTGGATATATTGTATACCATCCATAGCATTAAAACTGCCTGTCTAATAGTATTTAGGTTTCAACAAGGTGTGCTATGGTATCTGGCACAAAGACATTAGCAACACATCCTTTAAATCCCGTAAGTTGTGAGGTGGATCCTCCATGGATCGGATTTGATGCTTTATCGGTTTGGAATTTGGAGGCCAAGTCATCTCATTGTAATGTTTAAACCATTGCTGAACAATTTCTGCAGTGGGTCAAGCAAGGTCCTGAAAGAGGACACTGCCATTAGGGAATACTTTTGCCATGAATCGTGTGTTTTGGCCTGCAACAATGTTAAGGTGGGTGTTACATGTCAAAATAACATCTTCATGAATGCCAGAACCCAAGGTTTCCCAGGAGAACATTACCCAGAATATCACACTGCCTTCACTGGCTTGCCTTCTTCCCATAGTGCATCCATGTCTTCTTGGTAAGTGATGCACCAGCACCAGATCATCTACATGATGAATAAGAGAACAGATGATTCAACAGACTTTTCCATTGCCCATTGTTGGAGCTATTACCAAGTATTGCTTTAGAATGTGCTTCAATAGGTAGTTTTCCAACAAGTCCAAGTATCTAATAAAGGGCTATTTGGTACGTACTTATGTAACTGAGCTTAATTAGAGCTTAATATAAAACTACCTCTCCCATCCTGACATAATGCAGAAAGGGAAGAGGAGGAGCTAAGACAGGAAAGTAACACAGAGATTATGTTACCCTATACTGCTATTACATATCAATTGTATATGTTTACAAAGAGCATTTACGGTCCTCTTATTTTTGCACAATGTACTGTATAATATACAGAATGTACACTGGTTGGTGCTATTTTGTGTATCTGTCCTGTAGTGTCTTGTGTTGTCTGTTTGCACTGGCTAGGACAACTTACTTTAAATCCTGAGCTCTGTGTTGTCTTATGTAGCATCATGGTCCTGGAGGAACATTATTTCATTTCACTGTGTACTGCGTCACCTGTATATGGTTAAAATGACAATAAAAGCTTCTTACTTGACAACTTGGCTTTTACTGTGGATTTCCCTATTAAATCCCAGGTTATTACCTATTAATTACTGGTTGTTTATTGTACTTTAAAATAAAGTGCAACCAATTTTGCAATATACCATAAAATCAAATGGGTTGACTTTCATCATAAAAATATTGGTTGCTCTGTTTAGGGGAAATCATGGGCTTCGGTATGAGAATATACACTGATCAGATATCAAGGGTTTTCTTTGTTCATTTCTCTGCACCTTCTCACTCTGCAACCTGTGCTGTGTTTCCTCAAGGTTAGAATAAGAATTTATTTTCACTCCTGCTCAGCTGGCAGACTAAGGGAAGCGAATGATGTATGAGCCATCGCATGTTATTTATTTGCCAAACTCTTCCAGATGTGGAGCCATCATTTATCTACTGACAAATCAAACCTTGTGACCAGCTTGTGCTGTGACCCTGACCAGGGCGAAGCAAGGCTGCCGGTGGGAATATACTCACAGGCACAGACATGCACACCACACACACACACACACACACACACACAGACTGCTTTCTCCCTGACCTGGCTGAACAGCGAAGCCAAGTGAAGATAAGCATACCTGGATTTTGACCTCAGTGAGGGGGTATTTCTGGCTATAGTTAGAAACACACACACACACACACACAATGCAACACAATGCAATGAAAGGTTAATAAATGGTTATGCAAAAAAAATGTTTTTATGTTTAGAACATGTTCCTGAATTTGTTAGTTATGACCTGGCACAGAAACCAAAAACGACTTTTTTATGATGTTACTCCAGACATATGAATGCCCTGCCTTTACAAATTTTTGCCTTAAGAATTTAAATTTTGCAAGAAATTTGCATCGGCATACAAAGCACTTTTGGCATATGAAGAAACCGAACCAAACTGAACACAACCCAAAGTTACGCGTGTGTCCGGGAGCCTTTCAGAACTTGTTTGCATCAGTGGAGAGCCAAACAAAGCTAACCGAACCCAGTTTACAGATTATTTTTCAGTCAGCAAAAACGAGTTTCGAAAGAGTCAACCCACGATACCAAAATTGCCTTCAGCATATGTTCAAAAGCTATGTGATTGGTGGAGTGGGTTGTCTATTCTATTTTCAGCCCAAGCTTGGTGGCATGACTTCCTGTGGGGAGCCTTGACATGAAATGCGTGGCTTGGGTCAGTTCTTTGTAAGCAGCCATACAGTTGTCCATTAAGCTGTCTAAAAAGGTGCTCATTGAGAAATAGTATATCAATAATTATTTAGAAACAGTTACTCGTATCAGGTGGCAGACATTCAGATTAAACTTATAGGTGCCTTATTGTTCAGATCATTAACATTTATATGTGCACAGTCCTCACCTACTGAGTAATTGCAAAGCTTCTGAGCCAGAGACTTACATTTAAGCCTTAAAAAAAATTCACTTGCAAAGAAGTGTAGAAAAAATAAAGAGAATTTCAATCTAATAGTAGTCTAATATACGTTCTGTTATAATCACATCATTAGTTTGCACTTTTGCCTGGGTTTAATGGAGAAACTGAAAGTTGTCATCTGCTACATGTACAGCTTAGTGTACAGTCTTCACACTGTAAAACATTTGCTGTAAAATCTACAGTAATTTATTATCAGCAGCCTTAAACCTACAGAAAATAGCAAAAACAAAAGACATTTACAACTGAGACATTAAACAGTTTTGCTCAGCCTGAACACTGAGTTCTGTAACTCAAAGTCTTAATCTCTGAGCCACCACAATTAGCTCAACAAGCTTGTATTGATTCAACCACCTCCTTCACCACCTCTTCCACCACCATCACCTCCTCCTCCATCACCACCACCACCTCCTCCACCATTACCTCCTCCTCCTCCTCCTCCTCCATCACCACCACCACCACCTCCTCCACCACCACTTCCTCGTCCACCTCCTCCACCACTACCACCTCTTCCACCTCCACTACCACCACCACCTCCTCCACCACTACCACCTCTTCCACCTTCTCCATGACCATCACCACCTCCTCCACCACTACCACCTTCTCCATGACCACCTCCACCTCCTCCACCACTACCACCTTCTCTCTGAGAACCACCTCCTCTACCACCTCCACCTCCAGCATCATTGAATTTCCGTGCTTAATAAACCAGTTTTATAAAGTTTTTACTAGAATATAAATTTAATCTCAAGCTATGAGTTCAAATAATCACTAAGACGAAAAAGAATCACTAATTAGCTGAAGTTGAAACCAGTTTTTGTAACCATTCTCACCCCTGGTAAAAACATTAGATATTCCACTCTGCATACACTGCTTTAATTGCATAATTGTTGAAAGTATAATCCAGTAAAAAACAATATATTTTCTGGCAAAAAAAAACAACAACTTTTTATAACACAACGTCTGAACCAAACATTAAAATGTAGCTACTATTGGTCGATTCACACAATAAATTAATTCATAATATCATGTCTATATATATATATATATATATATATATATATATATATATATATATATATATATATATATATATATATATATATATATATATCATATTGTCCCCAAAAGGCATTCCATCATAATTATTGTATTTACAATTCCCAAAATATTTCAATTCAATTTTAATACAGTGATGCTGGAATTAATTCTGCTCCTTACTCAAGGTAAAGAAAAAAGAGTCAGAGTCATAAAGAACAAAGTACCTGGGAAATGTTTTGACTGATTTCGTTTAAGACGTTTTTTATCTGTAGTTACATCTGAGGTTCCAATATGGGCAATTTCAGCAACTAAAAAAAAATTTGATTTTCCATTGCACAGTCATTTGTTTTACAAGCGTTTATTATTTATTGCCCTAACAACTGCCCCTGGGCTTTCATTATTATTTAATAAAACTGTTCTTTTTTCAGTACATGGAAATTTTGTACATGGTAATTAGATGCAGTGCATAGAGAGGGGGGTTGAAAAAAATGCTGGAGTATATTATATGAATATTATACTAGGGTTTACTTAAGCTTTTGTCTTTGCATAGGGCTAGGAAGGAAACACAGCACTATCAGCATTGGTAAAGTGTATATTCATCTTTTTGCTACTTCCTTTCTACTTTAAACTAGTCAGCACATCACCGCCGCTCATTAAGGTCCTCAGTGATGCACTCCCTTCCTAGTGGAAGAAACACTAGGAGTAACCCTGAGGACCAGAGATGTACGGTAATCTACTCTCAGTGACATGAGACAGAATGGAATATTGTCCGGAAACAGACTCTTTTCCCAGATTGGATTGAATGGAGACTTACATTAACATTTACATTTACAGCATTTGGCAGACGCTCTTATCCAGATCGACGTACAAAAGTGCTTAGAAGGCCTTACCAATGTATACATTAACACTGGTTCAATAGGTCACAGACTTAGGATACCATCAGCCTAAAAACTTTCAGCTTAAAGAATATTTTTTTTATAGCATACGACATACAAAATACATAAAACAAACAGGGAAAATAAGAGCTTTTCAGAAAGAAGGTAGGTCTTCACCCGTCGTTTGAAGACGGCCAGTGAATCGGCTGTTCGGACATCTAGGGGAATATCATTCCACCAATTTGGTGCCAGAACAGAGAAGAGTCTAAATGTATCTTACCCTGAGAGATGGTGGGACCAGTCGGGCAGTGCTAGAAGCTTAGAGGGAGCGTGGTTCATTGTGAGGAGTAATAATAATAGGAGACTATTGGTACACAGCACCAATCTTCAATTGGATTAGCCTGAGCCAGGTTCATGTTTATATTCTCAGTTCGGAATTACTCCGTTGAAGCTTGGACAAGGTTTTTGTCCATTTGGTTTTCTTCTAGAATTATCCTGAAAATGGTTCCATCCATCTCGTCCTCAGCCCTGATCAAGCCCTGCTGATGAAAAGATGCTACCACAACCATGCTTCACTGTAGAAGTGATGGGTTTTTAGCCACACACAAGGTTTTTTTGGGGGGCATCAAGGCCAAAAAGCTAAATTCTGCTCTTATCAGATTAGAGAGCCAGTGGATGCAATCACACTTTTTATGATTTTGATATGCAAATAATTGATTTGTAAATATTGTTAAGGAAACCCAGGTGGTGTCGAATCCATAAGCAGAGTTTTATGACGATACACAGATCCAAACAAACAATCCAAATCAGCAAGCAAAAACGTGGTCAAGAAAACAGGCAACAAAGAGGCAATCAACGTAGCGACAAATCCAAAATAGTAACATATAAGGCAAAATACAGGTGAAACACAGTAAGAGCAAATAATGAGTGGCTCGGTACGTAGTAAGCACTAGCAATTCTTCATATTGAGTCTAAACATGAGCATGGCTTAAGAAGTAACAAACCCAGAAGTGTCCTTCGACCTCGAGGCTGAGTCAGTATTCGAATGACGGTTCCCTCTGGAGCTTGGGAGGGGTATAACCGGGGAGGTTGTGACAACATTATAATCATTTTTCGATATGACAAACTCTGTGAAAATGAGTAGTAAACATCTCAGCTCAGAAATCTGAAAAGTGCGATGATCAGTAAGAAACAATGTGTTAGGATCCTACATGTTAGTGTTTAAATGAAATATAACAAAGCAAATGGTGTTGAAAGAAGATTGCCTTCTTTTCTTTGGTTGAATAAAAATCCTTCCATAGAATTTCTACTTCCTTCAGTCTACACAATAGTTACATTACAGCTAATGGGAGGTGAGTCACTCTGGATAAAAGTGTGTTTCAAACCAATGTATGGAATGGTTAGTTTTGAAATACTGAATTATATCTCAGGTACAATGCACTTTTATTTTTGAAAATAATTGACCTGCTTTTTCACATGAATTTAGAATTCAATTTTTGATGCAACTTGGACTTTAACCATTCAATTAAAATGATCTGGTTACCTAGAGGTATGAATTAGGACTGGGAATCTATGCAACCAAAGAACAACAGTTACACAAGAGTAAGATTTTTGTTTCTATTTGAACACAAGAACATAAGCAGAATGAAGAAATATCACATTCATTCATCATTAGTAGCTGCCAGATCAGCGAGGCAGGGGTTTAATGTAGGCTAGTAGTTTGATTTCATTTTGGGAAAGAGAAGCAACTAAATTTGTTAGAAAAGAGTAATAAGGGGGGGGGGTCATTTCTACATCTCTGGTTATGAACTCTGAGGTTGAGGAGGTTGAGGTTGAGAGCCAGAATTTACAGACTTGTTAACACTGATGGTATTGTTTATTAATAATAATTGCAAATAGAAATGACATTCTAATGATAATTTATTTGTTTAGGCCACACCCACTTCCAAATTCAAATTAAATCCTAATTCAGATCCTGAGCTTCACGTCTAATACAAATAATATAAAATTGGACGTGTGTATGTTTAACATGAACCCAATGTCACACAAAATCCATAGTGTTTTTAGAATCTAAAAATATTCTGAAGAAAATATTCTGTAATAATCATGAGAAGGTAATAATAGTAAAGCTTTAGTAAAATATATTCAGATTATTCTCCTCTCTCTCGGTAGCAGTAAGGCATTGTTAATGGTCACTATATAGTGTCACTAGCATTACCCTAACCTTTGTGTGGGGTTCAGGTCAAATGTTTGTTTGCATTTATTGTAAATCTTCTGCATTTGCATATACATTTTCAGTGCTGTATTTCATAGCCAGTGACTTTATTGGATAAATTAGTTCAAAATAAAAACTTTAATTGAAACACTGGTCCATTTCAGATTTTTTGTTTTTGTTTTTAGATTTATGCCACCAATGTTTTTATTATAATGTATTTTGTTACAAAAAATAATAACTTACTTATCAATTAAAACAAACTAATTAACCACAAACGTTACTGTTAAATAATGATAATTTATTGTTGACCTCCACAGTTGTGTTGTTACATATACATTCCTGTTAGAGATACTTCTTATAGCATACACCGTTCAGGCATAACATTATGAGCACTGACAGATGAAGTGAATAAGACTGATGATCTCCTCATCATGGCACCTGTTAGTGGGTGGGATATATTAGGCAGCAAGTGAACATTTAGTCCTCAAAGTTGATGTTAGAAGCAGGAAGTGTAGGGCCAAATTGTGATGGCTAGACGACTGGATCAGAGCATCTCCAAAACTGCAGCTCTTGCGGGGTGTTCCTGGTCTGCAGTGGTCAGTATCTATCAAAAGTGGTCCAAGGAAGGAACAGTGGTGACCGGCGACAGGGTCATGGACGGCCAAGGCTCATTGGTGCACATGGAGAGCGAAGGCTGGCCCGTGTGATCCGATCCAACAGACGAGTTACTGTTGCTCAAATTGCTGATGTCCTAATGCTAGTTCTCATAGAAAGGTGTCAGAATACACAGTGCATGACGGGTCAGGCAGCAAAATGGGGACCAACACAACATTAGGCAGGTGGTCATAATGTTATGCCTGATCGATGTGTATTAGGAGTGTAACACAATGCAACTATCTGTATCTGTATCCATTTTAGCGCTCCAGTTATCCGTATCTCCATCTGTATTCAGATTTAAACTCAAAGACTTTAATCTAGGAATTCAGGCTCTGACAATTCCTCAACCTCAGCTACATCACTCAAGTACAGAATTATTCTTAACTAAAAATGTGCCCAGGACAGTTTTTTTTTCTTTTCAATCCCCAGTCAATTTAATATCAGTGCAAGAGCTTGAGCTTAACTGATCTTTTGATCCAAAACAGGAGCAAGAGTTGTTCTTAAAGACAGAACGGTGTTTGAAAGGGAAAGAAAAGGAAATGTTGACAGCAGTAGTGCTGTGTGTGTTGTCTTGGAGTGTTTGAACAGTTTTGGGTGAATGATCAGTGGAGTTGTACCACTGCCCCCATCTGGTCTATCTGTAGCCTTGCACGTCTCCTGGGGCAAAACATCCTCACTGGAGAGCTTAGTATGTGGGCTCAATTTTCTATTACTTACGAATGCAGTGGATCAGTTCAATGCAACGTTGCTTTGGTTGTGTAATCCAGCAGAATGCCATCTGCCTTTTTCAAACAAAGTCTATTATTAAACTATTTCACTGAGCGTAAATAACAGTTAGTTGTTTCATAGCTGCGGTGCCATTAAATCATTAGTTCCAGCATTAGAGAGCTAATGAAAGGTCAAGAGTTGATTCGTGTGCATCTGGAGGGTGTCACTGTTGCTAAATCGCCGAGTAGCAAACACACGCTGGCAACAATAAACGACCTGGCCATCGCCAGCCATGAAGAAAAACATGGAATAAATTAAGATGCCTATCCAGGATGAGGAGGAGATTTTAAAGTAACCTGAAGAATACTTGTAACTTTCCATAAGCTCTCAGTCTCTTTTCGAGCCTTTCTACATTCACCTGAAACCTGAGGGACAGAAGGGTTGGAGTACCAAAGAAGTGCTTGTAATCCATAATGTACCACCTCATGCGTAAAACATGGCAGTATGGATGTGTGAAGTGGATCTTCTTCCTTGTGACTTCAGAAATTACTGCAGAAATCCTGCAAGGAATTCATAAGCAAGCTGCAGCGCTGTCATGTCCATATTTCACAGAATACGGGTCATAAACCGGTGATAATGTTAAACTAGTAGGATCTATCTTCTGATGCAAAACTATCTTTAAAGACGATAGACTGGAGAAACATCAGTACCACGTCTTTATATCCATTAACTAATTACTATAGAATTATCATTAGTTAGTTATTAATCATTAATAATCTCCTCTGAAAGCTGTGAATTTGATGTCATTTTACTTAACACCCCTTGCTTACAAAATACTTTCCTAGGGACCAAAATGTAGAAGACTCTTGACAGGACAAGCTGATTACTTACTCTGAATGCCACCATTTTAAAAGTAGGAATCTTGCTAGCAAATCAGACTACCGAGAATTATACACTGATCAGGCATAGCCTGACTAATATTGTGTTGGTCTCCCTTTTGCTGCAAAAACAGCCCTGACCCATCATGGACTGTGTATTCGGATACCTTTCTATCAGAACCAGCATTAACTTCTTCAGCAGTTTCAGCAACAGTAGCTCGTCTGTTGGATCGGATCATACGGCCTTCAGTCTCCACATGCATCAGTGAGCCCTGGGCGTCCATGACCCTGTCTCCGGTTCACTACTGTTCCTTTCTTGGTCCACTTTTGATAGATACTGACCACCTCAGACTGGGAACACCCCACAAGAGCTGTAGTTTTGGAGATGCTCTGATCCAGTCGTCTAGCCATCACAATTTGGCCCTTCATCAAACTCGCTCAAATTCTTATGCTTGCCCATTTTTCCTGCTTCTAACACATCAACTTTGAGGACAAAATGTTCACTTGCTGCCTAATATATCCCACCCACTAACAGGTGCCATGATGAGGTGTTATTCACTTCACCTCTCAGTGCTCATAATGTTATGCCTGATCTGTGTATGGTGCCTAAATGCATGATTTCACTGCACAGTGTTTGTGTAAACAGATAATTTGTCTAACTACTTGTTCAGTACATTATTACTACTGTGAGGCATACATATATACAATGGATTGTGATTTCTAAAGTTTTTCCCCCAATATAGCTGACAGTCTGAACTTTCACTTTGTTATTTCAACACAAATCGCAAATGTTGCTATTCCCAGTTGTTAAATTTATCTCCATGTTGGAGCCGGCAATTAAGCACTTCTACCCACCAGATTGCAACATATGGACTCATTAACCTTTCTTTATGAATAGACCCCTTTATTTTTATCCGATCTCAGCAAAGCACTGATTAAATTTGATTTTTCAAACCCTGTTTACTGTAGTGTAGGTTTGAATAAAACTGGATGAATATACATAAAATACGATGCAAAAACATCCCAATAAAGCTTTTTTTCATGTTACGTAAACATCATGCTTCATGTTATTTAACATCTTTTACATCTATACAGAGCAAATACACACAATAAAAGATTTTATCTAAATATTTATAGAATTAAATGTACTGTATTGTGGTCTGTATGAATGCAGCAACATAAGAGGATTACAGTGTGCTTATACTAAACACCCTACCAAAATACTTATAATTAAAATATTAAATTTAATTACAATAAAACATTCATTTGAATCACATTATCCTAAAAGAAAAAGGATAAAAATTCTATTGTTAAAAGTGTTAAACAAATGAAAGTGAATTAAATTGGAGACATAATATTACTACAATGGACCTGTTACAAAACTGAAAGAAAAATAAAGTTTTTAAAAAAAAAATCCTTTGCAATGTATTTTTTACCACCCCAACATTTATATAAAATGTTTTCTCGGGTCGCAGGAGGTTAATATATAATATTAATATAACATATATAATATAATATGATATTATATGATATTATATGATATTATATGATATTATATTATATTATATTATATTATATTATATTATATTATATTATATTATATTATATTATATTATATTATATAAAAACTATTTTCTCAAAGGTTTCTCAGTTTGTCTCTATTAAAATTTGACCAATACAAAGAATGGTTAAGAAATCTAGACCCTTAATTTTACCTTTCAGAGAGGCTTTTTTTTTCCGTGGCTACATGTAAAATGATGTTTTCAGCGATGAGAATAAAATTTACAGTGAGGTCATTTTGAGGGAATTCCGTCTACCACTTATTGGTTTACCACAGTGTTTTTAGGGGAATTGGGGCGATACGATTTGGAATGCTATTTCCAGACTAAAATGCTAAATTACTGTCGGCCTCTTACACTTTAATCACCGTGAGCTTTTAGAAAGGCTAAAAAATAATATTAATGCTAAAAACTTCCCGTTGACCAAAATTTTCAAGAACAGTACATTTCCATTCAAGTCAAAAAATTACTTCAAGACTTGCCCTTCTGCTCTGATCTACGCAGGGTATAAAACACACATAAACAGGTTCTGACACCCACGAGCCGAGTCCAGAACACAATAAAAACACAAATAAAGTAGCCACAGCTCTTGCAGCCAAACTCTGTGTTTGTCTTAAAGGGCCAAGATCAAATGAGACCCTGGAATGGCTGTGGCTCCCATCAGAAGAATAGAAGCATTTTCTCTTAATTTGCTGAACGAGCCAAGAGCTCAAGGTCTTGTTTTTGCCAGAGAGAAAATACAAATTGGAGGCCGCTGACTGAGAAACTCATTCCAAGTGAAAAGCTCCGTCTTTGATTCGGATTCTTATTTATTTATTTGAATTCATGAAGCCAAGAGAATTTGAAATGAGGTACTACCCCTCTACCCCCCTCCACCCCACCCATACCCCGGAGTCCTGCGGTTTTACAACATAAATCAATTACTAGCGAACATTCATGCCTGTGTTGTTACCTGCCAAGTTCAACGCCACAGGAGACTCGGAACTTTCTCACATGAAGAGATGTACTAACACAAACACGGCGAGTTTTTCCCCTAACCTGACGGCTTTCCAAAGATGAACTTTGCTTTTCCTGGATAAAAAGGTGTTCCACTGGAGATCAACAGGCACAGCTGCCAGAGATAACAGAGGACGAGGAACAGCCGCACCTCGACGGAGGTGGATTCACAGATGTGGGAAAGGTGAGGAGAAGATTCTTCCACATGAATGCAGTCTAAACTGGATTTAACCGACGATTTAAGCCAACGTTTATACGGATTCATTCATATTCAGCCGTAAACACTGAATACTTTTTCATGTAAGATCAACAAAATAGTCAACAAGGACGAAATAAAGAAACAAGCACGAAAAATCAAATTTATGAACTGAGTTATGTTTATTAATTGTATTAAGGGGCAGTGGTGGTGGCTCAAGTAGCTAAGGGTCTGGGTTTTTGATTGGGGTTCGACCCTGTTCAAGCTTCCATTGTTGGGCCCCTGAGCATGGCCCTTAACCTTCCCTGTTCTAGGGACACTGTATCATAGCTGGCCCTTCGCTATGACCCCAACTTGCTTAGGTGGGATATGCAAAGAAAAGAATTCCACTGTGCTGTAATGTATGTGTGGTGATATTAAAGGCTTCTTCTTCTTATTATTATTATTTATAAAGACATATAAAAGTGGGCAATGATGTAATCTATTTGTGGAAAGTCTTTCGGCAATTTTGGTAATCATAAACGGAAAGTTTTTAAGCGATTAAATATTGAAATACAATATGCTATCTGCTAACCGTGCCTAGCTGCCAGTAGTCCTTTGCATTGTCCTCTTTAGAAGTTTGCACACTGAAGATCTGTGTAGATCGGACAGACAGCAGTAAATCAGCATCAGCGTTTGTCAGCGGGCGATAAACGTCTTCACGGGGACCTGATTTGTCAGTAAGCGTCCCACCGTGAATAACTGCATCCCGCCTCGACCGCGTGTGTCTCCACTCCAAACGCTCGTGCGATGACAACAGCATTGTTGGGAGTATTAAGCTGTCACTCAGCCAGTCCCTCATGGAGACACATGAAAGCGAGACTGACGGAATTACAAGCCCTTCAGCTCCCACCGAGGCTGGCACAGACAAAATCGTCAGGTAGTTGGCAATGAGTACGCCCAAGAGTTATGATTAATTCATCGCCAACCTACATGTGTGTCATACAACACGACAGTCTAATAGGATGTTTCAATACACTGTCGAATAGAGAGCAATTCTACATCGTGCTGTGGATACTCTGGCGTTTGATTCTTAGAGAAGAATGGCATCTGTCTTTCTATTCATTTAGCAGAAGGAACTCCGGGCTTGGCGAGTTTGTAGAGAAAAATCGGTTATTCCCATTCGCTTTTATTTCCAAGTCAGACTTGTCAACAGGCCTGTGTGTTTTGCTAACAGTTCCTCAGCAGTGGTTTGGACTCTGATCCAGCTGCGCCTGCTGAGATCCATCAGCTGAACCCAGAGCGGCGAGAGCTAGACTTCAGCACCGCCTGTAGAAAATCATATCAACAGATTCCACAGACGGCTCTGTGCCTCGTCCTCGGATCAAATCTGAGCTTTTAACTGTTATTGCAGTGGATATTTCACAGCAGATTATGACTTAATCAAGGGGACCTTGCTTTTAAATGTATAATAAAGTGGTTGGATGTGACTGTGGAACAAGAGCCCTTCATCATTGTTATTATGAGTGTGTGAAGCCAAAGATTGCTGTTAATTGTGCTCTGAGTGACTCCTGCACGGACATCTGCCTATGAAAAAGTCATCATTTCTGGCCTATGTGGAAAATTGTTGAGCAAGTAACAATGTTAAAGATGAGTTTTGGGAAAGATCTACTGTTCAGTTGAGAGAGAGAGTGAGAGAGAGAGAGAGAGAGAGAGAGAGATGAGAAATGGTGTGGGGGGGCAATAACAGAGGAGGAGGAGGAGGAGAGAGAGAGAGAGAGAGAGAGAGAGAGAGAGAGAAGAGATGGTGGGAGGTTGTCGGGGGTGAATGGTGGGGGTGCAAAAACAACGGGGGAGAGAGACTTTGATCTTTTCCCAAAATCAAAAGCAGCTTATAACATTTGACTGTTATTTGTCTATTTTATTAAATAGATAGATAGATAGATAGATAGATAGATAGATAGATAGATAGATAGATAGATAGATAGATAGATAGATAGATAGATAGATAGCATCTACCAGAAGAGCAAATAGTACAAATTGTAGGAATTTAGAATTGTAAAAATGCAACATAAATATGTAAATATATGTACAACTAATGAATAAGGCTATGACAGGCAGTATGTGCATACAAGATATGTGCAGGTTGTATATACAGCACAATATGTGTAAAGAAAAATATAATTATATATCTGCACAATATACGCGCATAATGTACATTATGTACCTAACCTGAAAAAAGCTGGACATTAACTGTATTTCTGCATCTCAAAACATTTTGACCGCTGATGGAGATGTACACTTTAATCTGTGTGACAGTTTGATATCAATACTAGTCATAATATATGTTACAGTAAATGAACTTAAATTCTACACAGTGTTAATTTTATACTAGTGGCAAATGGTGTGCTTTTTATACTCTGTGTGTGTGAATTTATTACATTTGACAGACATGCTTATCCAGAGAGACTTACAATTGTACATATGAACAGTTGAGGGTTAAGGGCCTTGCTCAGGGGCCCAACAGTGGTAGACCTGGGACTCAAACTCACAACCATCTGAGCGGCAGCCCAACACCTTAACCACTGAGCTACTACTTCCCCCGGGACCTGAAACTGAATCCCAGGACCACCGAGCTGCAACTGTCGGGCCCTTGAGCAAGGCCCTTAACTCTCAATTGTTCAGTTGATAAAAATGTAAGTCACTCAGGATAAGGGCGTCTGCTAAATGCCATAAATGTAAATGTGTACAATTATTAAATAATCGGGAGCCCGGCTGCTGTAAAGCACAGTTTTATGACACCTTGCATACGGCATAATCAGTACTGATCGGAAATAATCTCAACGCTTGTTTATTTTCCTCCTGTCTTTATGCTCTGTTACCATTCTGATCATGCATGATAATCCACTCTCAGCTCATTCTTCCACACTGCTCAGCTATTTCACACGGTTAAGGGGAAAAAAGAAAAGAAAAAAGAAAAAAAGCAGGATTAATCGGCACAGTCTGGCCAGGTTTCTTCCCCAGAGAGACGACATCTGGCTACTGTTGTTTGGGGAGTTCTGATGACGAGGTGGCATAATGGAAACAAATGAAGGCCTACGAGGACGCCGACAAATCCATATTTTGCTCTGCCCGGCTCCCTGTGGAACACCGGCTCCCTTGATGTGTCTAATCAATCTTGGGCAAGCTGCAGGCATCATCAGTGCCAATTCGGCCGGTGACAAAATTGCCATGCCACTCTTGATTAGCTGCATGCAAACTGTGCTGACAACATAGGACATCCTGTGGACCTCTCTCTCTCTCTCTCTCTCTCTCTCTCACTCTCTTTCTATTTCTGCACTACATTATTATTCATTGTTATTTTACTTGAAGATATCATCAAATAATTCTTTCATGCGAATTGTTCAATCATTGTAAAATTCGATCAGGGTTCACATTATGAAACTATTAACACGTCGTCTTATTCTAGACATAAAGCCGTTAGACATAAACACAGGAAGACACTCGATGAAAGACAGATAGGGAGAATCATTTCTAATCACTCTCGTGTCTCTCTTTTTCGTGAACTCCCTTCTCTGCATGCGGTGCCGATTTCCTGCCATGTGCTTTTGTTTGTTTCACCATTTGAATTGTTGTTTCGGTCCAACTCCTATCTCCGCCCTTGTCCTGGCAGTGATTTGTTGCCCTATTGTGTTCCTCTGTTCTGTGTTAATTTCTTGATCCGTTGGTCTTTTTGTACCCTGCTGTGTCTGAGTATCATGATGGAGTCTTGTTGATTGCATTATGCGGTTCAAAGATTTATTGTCTGGTCCATGTTTATCATTTTTTCGTATTAGCGCATTTTATAATACGACTGTATTTCACATACGTCTTTTCAATCATAAATAAAATAATGCCAGAAAACAGAGCGAGGTCGTAGCTTTCTTGTTGGCCCTGAAAATGATAGACTCTTCAATAATAATAATAATAATGGGCTTTTTGTTATAGATAGATTGATTGTTAGATGAGATTTTTAAAAAGCCTTTCTGGATTTGCAAATCTCATTGAAGAAAATATTAGCTTGATAAATGGAAGCAAGCATCGCTACCACTTCAGGCACTGTGTCTGACTAAAATGCTACACAGCTGTATAAAGAGTGTCTGTTTGCGTGCTTTGAAAAGTCGCTTCAAATCCGTAGACTGAAGTTCGAAAGGAAAACACCTCAGGCTCAAGGTTAATTAGGACAATAAGCTAATCAGGTCATTTTCTCGGGTCACTGTATCTTTCAGTTTGTGGCTCATATGACCTTAAACAATGCAAAACAGAGCGATGCTCAAATGGCTTTGGGGGGGAAAGAACAGGAAAGCGTTCGGATGTGTTGCCATGACAACAGAGTGCACCTTCTGTCTCTGGTTTAGTGGAAGAGAAGCTGATGTAGATATTCAAAGTCTAGGAGAAAAAAGCTGACACCCCCACCTCTCTCTTTCTCTCTCTCTTTCTCTCTCTCTCTCTCTCTCTCTCTCTCTGCTTCTCAGGAACTAATATATCAATTGATCAGCTTCATATCCAGTGTACAATCCATTATCATTTGTTGAATATCATTTTACTAAATTCTCGATTCTGATTGGTCAGAATTCTCTTGTAGGGTGCATGAGACACATTAAATAAACAACGCGTAATTATAAATGTGATGTTTTGACGTTTTTTATTATGCATTTTTGGAAGGAGTCTCCAGTGTCAGCATTTTGTAACAGTCAAAGGAAAGAAGTGTTTGCTTGTCGGTTTGTTTCATTTTATTTCATTTCATTATTTTATGTAGCAAACATTAATACGAAAGTATGAAAAGTATGTTCATTGGATCAGTCTTATTTTTAAATGCGTTTTTTAAAGGGCTTTGCTAAAACCGCTACATGACCCTTTTTCTTTTTTTTTTAGCTAACACGTTAGCTATTAATCCATAACTAGCATTTTCATGAGCAAACTAACCCACTAAATGAACCAAACACTTCGAAAAGCTATTAGTGATGAAGGTTTTTTGTGGGACGTGGTTTAGTGGTTGCACTATTGCTCAGAAGGTTGTGAGTTCGAACCCCAGGACCATCAAACCACCACTGCTTACCAAAGCCCTTAACTCTCAATTGCTCAGTTTTCCAAAAAAATAGATTAATTGATAGTCGTTCTGGACAAATACCAAAAATCATGTAGATTAGAATAATAAAATGAGCTAATGTTGTGAGGTTTCCATAGGGAAAAGTGAATGAAGGAGGAGCATAGCAAGGGGGCGTGGTGGCATAGGATTGATGAAGATGTACAGGACATTTTCAGCTGCCGTTACAATCAGCACTCATGGTTTAAATCATTCTAAACATGTATATGATAATGATCAATGAATACATGAGACTAGGAATATTTTCAGACATATTTATTGTAATCTATGCCAGACAATGATTTATCAGAAACATTTTACAGGGGCGTCCTACCCATGCTTGGTAAGTTTCCTCTGTGTGCTCCGGTTTCCTCCCACAGTCCAAAGACATGCTTCTAGGCGATTTAGAGATTGGAGTCTCTAAAATGCCCGTAGTGTGTGATTGTGTGAGTGAATGAGTGTGTGTGTGTGTGTGCCCTGCGATGGGTTGGCACTCCGTCCAGGGTGTATCCTGCCTTGATGCCCGATGACGCCTGAGATAGGCACAGGCTCCCCGTGACCGGAGAATAGATCGGATAAGCGGTACAGACAATGAAATGAAAAAAAATTTACAGGGGCATAGCAAAGTAAATCTTTTAGCCATGCCCCTTTACTAAGGCTCCCTGACTGTAGTACTTTTTAAAATAACAACTCCAGGGTTGAAAATGTCTTTAGGATGCTATTAAAGTTGTCATGGTTATTATTTAATAATCGTCCTTGTAAGCTTAACGCCACTTTATTTCATTTGCTACTCTACTGTGCACAGTGTTTTCCACTTGATTCCCATTCACTGCATGGCATTCTGTTTATGATTTTGTGTATGTGAAGAATAAAATTAGAACTTCAAGGTCGTTTGAAGTTAAAGGGGGTTAATGTAAATACTCGATATCTGATTTAAAAACAATTCACTGTGATCTTTATTACAAATAGGCGACGCTCAAGTAAATACACAGTGTTTTGGAATTTCATCAAAACAGGTGGAAAGTTCAGGAATTGAAAAGCTCGAATAAATGAATATCATCTCACATTGGAACTATATTATTCTTCAGATTTACTCTGATCTTTGGACATTATGCTAGTCTAAAGAAGCATTCTGTTAATGGAAAACAATCAACTTTGTTCCAAGCTGCTTAACACTACCGCATCCATGATCAGCATGGCCAGAAGAGTTTTATTTCACGATGTTTGGTTTGAATAAAGGAGAAATGGTGGGTCAGTGTTCTGAATGATCTTAAGGTTCTGAATGATCTAAAAATATTTACAGACGGCTATCAAACTGTGTAAATCTTCAAACACTATATCGCTTCTTTGTAATTCCTGATCTTAGTTCTTGTATACTTTTGCTAATAATATAATTTCAGCGTACAAAATTACAGGCAACTATATGAAAAACTTAGTCTATGCCTCTTTTATTCTCTTATTTCTCATTCCTCATGCTTTTAATCCATACATGTGGTAGCTTAATGGTTTACATTTACATTTCTGGCATTTGGCAGACACTCTTATCCTAAGCGACGTACAAGAGTACTTTAAGGTCTCTATCAGTGAATTCATTAACACTGGTTCAATAGGTCACAGACTTAGGATACCATCAGTTTTTTTTAATCATCGTACAACAATACATAAAACAAACAGGGAAAATAAGCGCTAGTTTAAGTCCTTCAGGAAGCACTTCATCCGTCGTTTGAAGACGGTCAGTGACTCAGCTGTACGGACATCAGCTGTAAGGGAAGTTCATTACTTCACCTCGGTGCCAGAACAGAGAAGTGTCTTGATGTATATCTACCTCTTACCCTGGGAGATAGTGAGAGCTGTCGAGCAGTGCTAGCAGATCGGAGGGAGTGTGGTGCAGTGCGAGGAGTAATAAGAGCTTTGAGGTCAGAGGGAGCTGGTCCATTCTTGGCTTTGAAGGCAAGTGTCAGTGTTTTGAATTGGATGCAGCTACCAGAAGCCAGTGGATGGAACGCAGCAGTGGGGCGGTGTGTTAGGCGGGTTGAAAACAAGTCACTCAGCTCCATTTGGAATCATTTGCAGAGGATGAATTGCATTCAGAGGTAGACCTGCCAGTGGAGAGTTGCAGTAGTCCAGTCTCAAAATAACAAGAGACTGAACAAGCACCTGAGCAGCCGGTGTGGATAAAAACTGCCAAATCCTTCTGATGTTGTACAGAAGAAACCGACATGACCGTGTCACATTAGTAAAATGAGAGGAAAAGGACAGTTGATTGTCCATGGTTTCCCCAAGATTGTGCGTAGTGGTTAAGGTGTTGGACTACTGATTGGAAGATTGTGAGTTTGAGCCCCAGGACCACCAAGCTGCCACTGTTAGACCCTTTAGCAGGCCTTCAGTGTTTTGTATAAAATAAGAAATTGTATTGCATAAAATTGTAAGTCGTTCTTTATAAGGGTGTCTGCCAAATGCCAGAAATGTAAATGTAAATCAATACAGTGGAGAACGCTGAACTTTAAACACATCAGCAAAGGCAGTAACATTTGCAATGTTGCCACAGCATCATTATGTGTAAGGAGAACACTTGAGCCAAACCCCACTGAACTATATACTGCTTTTCTCACTCCCTTCCATCCTCCCTACCTCATCTTCTTCTCCTTCTTTTTTTATTTTATGCCTCCTGCTCTTTGGAGAGTAAGCCAAAAGTTGTTCTCCATGCACGCTAAATGTTTAATGTGCAGTCTGGCTGCATCAGTGTCTCATTAAAGGAGGGAAGATCAGATACAGCTCTGACTGGATTTTAATTACATATGGAGGATGGAGGAAGAGATGCAGCACTCAGGACCACTGACTGATTAGACCCCTGGGCAGACGGGCCCCAGGGCCTGTCATTAGAACGCTCATTTCCGCTTCCCTTACCAAGAACAAGATGTAGCTCCAGTGTGTGTCTGTGTGTCTGTGTGTGTGTGTGTGTGTGTGTGTGTGTGTGTCAGACACACTGCAATTGACCTGTTATGAAAAGTTTCAGCATTTTAACTACCAACAGAAATGACGCACTCCAGAGGAGCTGATTTTTTTTTCTCCTATAAAATTGGCACAGTCTCTTTATAACCTGTTCTTCATTAGCTACGTTTATGACGATGGTTGATTTAACATGCATAAATGATTTTAACATACACGGGGCTCTTGTAAAACATGTTTAAATGAGGTTTAATAATATGTGACATATTGTAGGGATAATACGGCATTCGATATACCCATATAAGCAAAAAAAAAAAAAAAATGAAGGACGGGGGTAAAATGAGGTCAAGGCCAATTACATTATGTCTATGCAAAGACAAAGAGGCATGTAGTAGAAATAAGACCATAAAGTGGAGGAAATGGGGTTAGGAAGCCACAACATACAGGACACACAGGCATTATTCATAAGAACTGATGAAACCATTGGGAGGAATAAATAATACACCAATGAAAGTTGAGAAGTGAGAGGAAATTCTGTAAACTGTCTCTTTTCTCTCTTTTTTTTTACTGTAAATAGAAGTGAGAGCAAATGAATCCCAGCTGATCCCAGTCCTGTTATTGTTTAGAGTTCAGTAGTGCTAAGTAGCTTTCCTCTCAGCTTCAGCTGGAAATAGTCCAAAGCTATTATCTATGACCAAACTTAGCTAAACACAGCATGTTAAAATAGAGTCTGATTAAATAAAATGTAAGATCAAGTCTATTCATATTCATGTAATGTGATACTGTACAGAAATCCTGCTACATTATAAATGACACAACCAAAAACATTAATACTTTAATGTGCAGATTTCGACTCATTTCATACACGATATCTTAATGAAACGTTATTTTGTTTCAAAGCATTTCTCTAGATTGTTTCCGTATGTTAGCACACAGTTTATTTTGTTTGTTATGACATGATTTTCTCCCGTTTCACACTTTCAAACAAAGCTCAGGTTTTGTTGGTTAAATTTCTTCTCTATTTTAACGGCTCTGACGGATTTATCGCATTGACTTTTACCACAGCACGACTTTCACTATATGACAAGAGCAAACTTAGCTAACAAGATTTTAAGACATCTTTGGGTAGACTGTTTATTTTACCTCGGCGTTTGATAAACAGGCTCCTCATACAATCTGACACAGTTTTACACACACACACACTTTGCAGGCAGGCAGCTAAGGCAAGGTTGGAAATGAGCCTAATTAAGAAGTATGTTTGGTAAAAAACAAATTATATATTTACGGTTTCTTAAATTAGAAAAGCAAAGTCAGAACAAAACAAAAAAATTTTTCTCAAAGCACACTTTCAAGAATCAGCCCCGGCAACATCCGAGCTATTTTTTTTTACACACATATTGCTAAAGAAAATAAAAAACTTGCTTCAAATATATCATTTATAATGCATTATTTCTTAAACCCAGACTCGAAAGTATTTGTACATCAAATCTGGTTTAGTGATCAGGGTTGTACTGTCCACCATAGAGCAAAAAGATACTTCACTGACACATTCTTCATGCAGAAGGCTCATTTGCTGGAATACGTTATGCCGTAATATTAAATGACAGCGATTGCCCATAGATCAACAAAGGCTTTTGGTGTTTGCAATAGCTAAGGTTCACACTAGCGAATTTCCTCCATTTTAAACCGCAGGGATCCAGTCTGATCGCTCGAGGAAACAGATTTTTCCAGTGAAGCCATCCAGCAATCACAAAACGGTCGATTCCAGCACAGAGAAGGTAGAAGCTGGGCCAAAATCCTGGTAACCCACAACCTCAAAATGTCAGAGCAATTACAGCTTTATAATCATATGGAAATTGAAAGGGTTGCAGCAAGGTTAGCTTATATATCACCGTAATGGATTACCACAAACATCCACACAATGTTCTTTTTCACTTATTCAATATATCCTATTTCCACTTCAATTTTCCACGTTCTCATGCTTCGAACCTCAGCAGAGACCTGCTCACCCACTGACAACGCAGCCACTGCGAAATATCTCAGGATAAATTTTCAGCTAATGCCAAACTCCTGCTCCAAATCCTCCACCATGAATCAAGATTATAATTACCGTGACTTGCTTTGATGTTCCCAAGAAGGTCAAACACGAAATGCCAAATGGCATGACATATTCCGAATCAGTAATATCAAAAAATAAAAAAAATCAGAAAACATGGCGTTCCGTTTCGCTCACGATGCCAGTTCATCATTACACATGGTGAATAAGATCAGAAACAGACCACAGGGTGAAATGACATTTCAATATTGACTTTGAAGGAACGGGATAGAAACGCAGCAACCATTACTTATGTTATTTTCATAGCCTTTAAATCAGGACCGCAAGAAACCAGCCAGATGAACACGTCCCAAGATGTTTTTTAATATTACAAATTACATACTCCTTATTAGCTCCCTTAATCATGCACCATAATTTTTACTTACAAAGTTTTGCTCCTTTGGAAAAGCCAAGGCTATGATTTATTCTGTGTTTTTAGATTTACACTGTCAACATACGTGCTTTTACACGAAACCTCGACACCTCGGTTATCAAGATCACACATGGTGCACTGAAAGAAACCCTAAGATCCGCAGAAAATTATTAGATGTAGTCTGTGTATAGGAGTCTTTACTCTAGTAATCCTAGTGGTCCTGGAATTGAGTGAAGTATTTAGCCACTCTTCGTGATCACATGACTTATTTTATTAAGAGACACTGACCAAGAGGACTACACATTTAGTTTCATTCAGTTATCATTCATTTTTCTAATGGTGATTAATATAAAAGTTAAATATAAGTGTAGCCAATATTTCTAATTAGGTTTAGTGATCTTTTTAGACTTTTTAAAGTAGTAATTAGTTTATGTTCTCAATGACCAATCACTGATCACCATGGTTACCACTGACCAATCCCTGATCACCACTGTTTCCATTGACCAATCACTGATCACCACTGTTTCCTTTGACCAGTCACTGATCATCACTGTTTTCAGTGACTTATCACAGATCACCATTGTTCCCAATGACCAATCACTGATCACCACTGTTTCCACTGAACAATCACTGATCACCACTGTTTTCAGTGACCAATCCTGGATCACCATTGTTCCCAACAACCAATCGCTGATCAAACCTATTCCCAACAACCAGTCAGTAATCACCATTATTTCCAATGACTAATAACTGAAAGCCATTGTTTCCAAAAAACCAACCACTGATCATCTCTATTCTTAATGAACAATCACTGATTAAAACTGTTCCCAGTGACCAACGAAAACTAATCACCATTGTTCCCCACCACCAAATATTAATCAGCATGGTTCCTAATGGCCAATCATTGATCACAATGGTTCCCAGTGACCAGTCAGCATTCACCAGTATTCTCAATGACTAACAACTGATCACTGTTGTTCTTAATGATTTCTCACTAATCCACATTCTTCCCCACAACCACATACCCATCCGTATGGTTCCTATTAACCAATCACTGATCACCACTGTTCCTAATGACCAACCACTAATTACCAGTGTTCCCAAAAACCACTCATTATAATCACCATTCTTCCCCACAACCAAATACTACTCAGCATTGTTCCCAATGACCATTTAGTGATCACGATTGTTCCCAATGACCATTCAGTGATCACGACTGCTCCCAATGACCATTCAGTGATCATGACTGCTCCCAATAATCACGACTATTCCCAATGACCATTCAGTGATCACCACTCTTCCCAATAACCATTCAGTGATCACGACTCTTCCCAATGACCATTTACTGATATCAATTGTTCTCAATGACCATTCAGTGATCATAATTGTTCCCAACAACCAACCATTAAGCATCACTGGTTTTAATGTTCAAGCTCTGATTAACATTGTTCTCAGGGACCAATCACAAATCACTATTGTTTGTCCCTTCTGCACATTCCTTTGTAACAATGTCCAAAAAACATTGCTATTTGCTTTAAACTTAATTTTTGGCAATATTTACAGTAATAAAAGGAAATGATTCTATCTGTAACTGTTTCCATCTAACAAATCACTTATCACCACGATTTGCACCCTGCTTTGCAAACTGGCAACACTGCTATTAACAGTAAAAGTATTATCAGTATGTCTAATGGAACTTTCAGCAACACCACTTAAAGAAATATTCCTATCCAACCATTTATATCAGATGCCTTTTTTCCAAAGCTAACAAGGAAAGCATTAAAGTGACAAAGTGATACAGTCACTAGTGAAGAATTTGAACCTCTGAGCTATCATCCGCCCAATAAAGGAAATGCACCACTGATATTTAAACTCAGGATGTCCTGTTTATTTGACAGGCACTACAACCGCTAAGCCAGAAACACATTCTTTTTAGCAAATGAGTGATGGCCCAATGCCGGCCCTCACTTACTGCTTTCATCTGGTCCACATACTGCTGTGGAACAACAGTGATTAAATCATCTGAATCTGGCTGCTTGAACACAACCACAACTCAACCCTGATGAGGCCGTATCTCAGGCATGACATGAATCAGAACTTTCAACTCCAAACAGAAATGCAACACAAACATTAAATACGGTTGGTTAAATTGAAGCCAGATTCCAAATGCAGGGCAAAGTGGGTAAAGCAATACATAAGTATTCACCCTCCTGTTGCTGCAAATCCTCTACATTTATTCTAGTGCAACCAGCTGCCATGAGAAGTCACAAAAATAGTTGAATGGAGACAGCAATTACAGTGATCTACATTATTATATAATATAAATGTTTTGGAAAAGCTTGGCAGAGAACATATCTAAACAAACAGCAACAAGTCCAAATGACTAATCCTGACAAAGTTCCCAGACTTTGAACATCCTACAGAACACCATTATTAAAAATAAAGAAAATGGTACAATCACAACGCCTGGAGGACGCCGTCCAGCAAACAGTCAGCGACCAGTAAAGGAGCAAACTGGTCAGAGAAATAACCAAAAGGCCAAGGGTATCTGAAGGACCTGAGAGATCCATGGCTCAGATGGGAAAAGCTGTTCACAAGACAACCGTAGCCAAAACATTAAAGAAAGCAAGAATGTTGAGCCAAATTCCACTTGGCATGTTGGAGACTGTGGGAAAATGGTCTCTGGTCTCCGTTTGATGAGACTAAACGTAAACCTTTGGGCCTTGATACAATGCATCATGACCCTGAGAACACCTTCCACACACGGTGGTGGTGCATCATGTGGACAGTTACCCTTGTCATCTTTCACTGTTATAACATATACTTTCACAGGGACGGTCAAAGTTAGGGATTTCTTTAAAGCTAAATATTTATGCAAATCACTTAAAGGTGCTTATAGTTTCTTTATACTGTTTATGCCCAAAATTGACCCCCACTTGCTACTGCCATAAATGACCCTCTGTACCATATTTGGTTACCTACTTATTCCTACATATTTGGCTGCTATCTGAGATGCTAATTCCATAAAATATGGTACATACTGCAAAGCAGATCTGTGTACACTGATATGAAGGAAATCCCTAATGCAAATGCATGTACAAACCTAGCTTCACTACTAAACATCACTCTTTTTATTCCCTTAAATCTAAGTTGTCATTTCTAAGAGGTAAAGATGGTCACTCCTCATAATGAGACATTGTTAGCACATTTCTGAGAGGAAAAAAGACACGCTAATACATGTGAGAAGCGGATACAGTCCCATCTCACCAGCAGCAATTACCAGTGCCAGCAAAATCACTGCGGATCAAACAGCACCCACAGAGAGGACGAGCTAATTAAGCAACAATTAAAGACCCTTAAATATTTAAGCCCCTTAACGAGACCTTGTCACCTCATGTCTCCATCCTCATTCTTCCACATGGGTCAATAAGGCAACTAGTGTTCTGTTAAAGGAATGTAGGTAGTCTGCCTGGTGCCTATTATGAATCTTTTGCATAACAAAAATGATAAATAAATAAATAAATAAATAATCTTAACTTACTTAAATAAATATAATATATTTAAATATAAATAACTTAAATTCTTCATTGGTAGTGTGATTAGATTATTGCACCCCACACTCTTAAAAATAAAGATTTGCATGGAACAGAACCTGAAGTCTATCACAGGAGACCTGGGGAAGGCAGGGACATCCAGGACAGAGTACCAACCCATTACAGGGCACAATAAAACACATTACAGACAATTAAGAGCTGCCACTCAGCCTAGAACACATGTCTTTGGACTGGGGGAGAAAATTGGAGTACCTGAAGGAAATCTCTACACATGCCAGGTAGAAGTGGGAATTGAACCTACAATCCTGGAGGTATGAGGCAAGCAAGCTGACCACTAGGCCAACATATATCGAAAGCTAGTGTTAATGTCGTCTGAGTTTATTTGTTTATTCAGTAAAGTTAGTGAGGACCATCCAATTGTTATTTATGTTCTATTAAATAAAAACAGTGTTGAAGGAAGGTCAGGGTTAGGGGTTAGGGTTTATGGTTGCTTTCTTTTTTCCCCCATGTGTGGATGTACTATTATTAGTACATTTCCCAAATCTTTTATTAAGATCTTATGTAGAAGACTTAAAAGCCTGTATGCATGGATGTGTATCCTAGATGTGGTTAATACTTAAATGTCATCCTAAACCAGTACTTCTGATATTTATTCCACACCACAAATTAGGCTTTTTCAACCATTTTTGTCATTCACAGCTGCAAAGCTGTGAAACAATTTTTTTTCCGTCTTCATTTAGACATTCGGTCAGTGCCGTATGACGGGATACACCACTGTTTTATCCCCAGTTAACACGCCTGAGTGCTTTGATGAATCTAACAACCCTCCAGGGAAAGACTCTCTCTAATTCCACAGGCTCTTTATTATGATTGTTATCACCAACACTGCTACATTCTCTCTCCACACTCCTGCCTTTTTTTTTTTCAATAAATGTTAGAAGATAGCGAGTGAGTGGTCTTTGTGGCAAACCCCAGCTCCCAGCGGTCATTATCATCCCTGTTTTACCATCTCTCCATCACCCAAGGATGTGGCCTGCCTCGATGGAGACCAAACAGATGGTCGTGCAGTATCTGAGATGACAGCTCGTCAGAGCAGATGGCCACCTAAAGGGCACCAACCCCACGATCAGCTCTGCAAAGAGAGGGAGAGATGAAGAGAGAAGACACTGCTGTCTACAGACAAAGTATGCAGCGTGATTAGGTAGAGTAAATCTAGAATCAAATCACTACAGGGGGATGAGGTGTAAATATTGGTGTACGAATGATGAAAATGTGCTATTGACATAAATGTAGATATAGTTGATGGACACAGTGATTTTCAATTTTTCTTTTGGAATTTTGCTTAATAACAAATGATTATATACGTATATACGTACATACATATATATATATATATATATAGTCATTTGTTATTAAGTGAATTTGTTATTAAGTGTAAAATATATAAAGAAAATATATTATATATATATATATATATATATAATAGGTATGTATTCAGTAGAACATTGGGGGCATGGTGGCGCAGAGGTGGGAGGGAACGAATCCCACCTCTGCCCTGTGTGTGTAGAGTTGCACATTCTCCCCATTCTTCAGGGGTTTCCTCCAGGTCCTCTGGTTTCCTCCCCCAGTCCAAAGACATGTGTTTAGGTTGACTGGCATTTCTAAATCGTCCATAATGATTGTGCCCTGTGATGTGTTGGCACCTCATCCATGGTTTCCACCACCTTGTGCCCCAAGTCCACTATGACAGACTCCAGCTTCTCCTTATCCCTGTGTAGGATAAGGGGTACAAAAAAATTGATGGATGGATTGTTAGATTGAACAACAGTAGATTTAATTTAATTTCCTTCTGTTATTTCTACATAATCTAGATCCATTAAACTTTCCATTGCAATCTTTTGCTACTTTTACTCTCTAATTGTTTTTTCTATTTTTATTTATTTGTATTTTTCCCTCACATATACAGTATTTATTTTTGTTTTACAGACGAATTCTTTTTTGTTTGTTCTTTGTTTTGTTTTTTGGCATGTGAATATTTTAATATTAAATTTTTATTATTATACAATTAATTTTATAAAATTACACATTTTATTATTTATTTTATTTTAATCATTTCTTTATTAATTTATAATCAACATTACATCCATTATATATACATATATATATATATATATATATATATATATATATATTTTTTTTTTTTTTTTTTCTGCACTCTATTCTTTTTTCTCTTTTACTAATATCAATGTATAATTAATATTTAATTAAATTATATTTTTATTAGTTTTTTCTGCTTTTTATAAAAAAAAAATAATAAATCCTTCATCTTCCTTTTCTTTTTTTTTCTTTCCTTTTTTTCCCTCCCCCTTTTTTAGATATTGGTTTAATAGCACATAAAATCGTAGCTTATTAAGAAATGTGCTTAATTATTGCACATTCGTCTGAAACCATACTTTACTCTAATATGGCATTAACAAAAGCAATAACAGGAAGTCATCAGCATTGTTACAGTATACAGTATGTGTGAGAGATTTCTGCTGCCGTCCTGCAGTATTGCTATAAAGACAGCTTGTCGTAAGTGTGTTAACCATCACCAGGGACACACAAATCATTTTATGAGTAGTGCGAGTTGTTTACGAAGTACACAGCTCTGAGCCAATTACCACAGATTCAACCTAATTTGAATTTTAAAATGCACCTCCTCATTTGCTTACATTCTTCACGCTCGCATGTGACAAGCTTGTTAGCTTTAGACGGTAATCATGAGACGATATCAATATTCCAGTGTCTTTGGACAAATTTGCGTAGAACATTAACTTATTCACACATGAAGATTCACGCATGGCGGCCAAGCATCTAGTTCATTTGCCTTTCATGTGCCTCCGCGGAAATAATTGCGACAGAAACAGCAGCATATGCCAGCTGTCACTTGAAAAGGAGGTCAAAACGGATAAATATGCATCTTTGAAGTTAGTTCTCATTAGTCCAACATGAGCTGGGAGTGACAGAGACGGAGGGGTAAAAAAAAAAAAAACTCAATTCAAAAGAATGTACAGATAGCCCTGTGATTAGAAATGTGTATCAATGATGTGAAGATTATTGGTAAAAAGCGTGTTACAGTAAAATAGGATAAAAAATCTAATGGATAGGAACATACTAAAATAATCACGCCAGCTGTCGGACATAATCATTCCAGCGTGGTTGTCCAACTGTCCTTTACACATTGCAGCACGACAAATGGCAATAATGAACATCCTTTTTCGCATGCATACCTTTTTGCAGGCCAAGCCGACCGCTCTCGACGGGTTTGCCAGGCCCGGGTTCCGCGGTTGGCGGAGTGACATTACTAAATGCCATGTCGGTGCAAAGGGAGCAGCGTGCAGCAATAATGATGGAGTGGTCGTGCCCACAGGTCGGGAACAGGCCTGCTGTGGGAGCTGCTCCCTCGCTGCACCAGATGGAGGGCATGAGATCCTGAGCTATTATGTGAGCCACAGTAGGCCTTTCTCTTCCTCTCTATTTTTTTCCTCTTGTCTCTCTTGCTCATCTGCTCACTCCCTGCTGGACCAGTGTGGTCATTAGCAGGCACTTCACTGCCAAAAGACGTCGAGTGCATGGAGGCAGCAGCTTTTGCAAGACCCAGAGAAAAAAAACAAAAAAGAAATCCAGCTGTAATGATGGTGGGAGGTTGTGTTAAGTTGGTATATTACAATGGTTCGAGGTTACGCTGTGTATGCTTTATTTCCTACTCGGGTACAAGCGTGTGGAACTGGAACGTAATTGTTATTTAAAGCATCATTGATTTTGTAACTTTGACATTTTACACTTGGAAGAAGGAGAAGAAGAATGGCACATTTGGATAAAATCCTACTTTATAACTAACTGTGTAGATTCTCACACTTCATTATTTTTCAGTAATATAGAAAGTGTCTATCACAGAGGCTTTTTAATACATTCAGTTAAATACAATACAGAAGCTTACAAAAAGGACAATAAGCCAACATCACACAAGCCCTTTGAATGAGTAGTGTGAAAACAAATGCACAAGAATATACTTCTTATAATTTCATTAGACATTATGAGCGCTTGTTTTGTTCATGACTAAAATATTTTCTTTTCAGACCTTCGTTTTAGCTTCATTTACATTTTAACTATACAATCGGTTTTATGGATGCTAAGCCAGTCATATCAGTGCATGGACTACGATTAATCTCAGTTGCTGAAACTTTCTTTAATCTGATTTATTGAAAAAGTTATACGAGTTGAAATGAGGTCACGTTTACCTTTGTACCTTTTCATACTGATTCAGTTATGCAAACATTCACAGCCACTTTTTGTGATCGTTTCAAGCTGGTAATCACGCCGATCTTTTACGAACGGCAAGCAATCCACACCTAAGATTCTGTCACATGACGCTTTGTGTATTTTTTGCTTTGGTTCGAGTATTTGTTTCTAAATTCTTCTCCAAAAGGCATTTTGAAAACTACCGTAAATTCTTCCTCATTCATTCACGTGATTCAATGTCTAGATGTCAATCTATACTCTGAGCTAGAAAAAAATCAGCCCCAGCCCTAATGCCATACACTAAAAGAAAGGATTTAAGATTAAAAAAAAAAAAACATGTATAGTTTAGAGAAAAATATTATTATTATTTTCAACAAAATGTGATTTCATTTCAGACCAAACTTCATTTGAAATAAGTTTCTAAGTGCTAGATATACTGATGTAGTCTGAACATTATCAGTTCACATATTGAATGGTGTTATCATAAACCAGTGACTTTATATAATCTTATAAGGATGTTGCCACTGATGGAAAATACAACTACAGTGTTAAATATAGGCAATTAAAACTTGCATGCAGAAGAGTGTCATGGTAATGTGTCTGTTACAAAACACCAGTGTCGTGGGTTTGATCCTTAGCTTGAGTGAAAGTCTGGGGTTTGATTTTATTCCGGGTTTTAAAAATACGCACACAAATCGAGTTGGATTCAAAAAAACAAATTGTGTTAATGTTGCTCAAGTCGATCACATGGAAGTGATGTACATATATAAATGAAGTGAATTCAACAACCTTTTTCTTCAGTTTAGCATACATATTTTCAGTCCTAGGTGTTGTTCCAGGTTCCACTTAAACCAGTTTTAAGCCAGTTAACAGTAATTAAGACAATATTAGTCTAATTTGATGTATTTTTTCCCTGAAAGAGGAGAAGGACTTAACCCTGCGAGCCCATTTATACCCTGTGAAAAATCATTTACATACAATCGTGTCATGTTCACAGTGCAGGTGTATTAATAGGAGTGTGTTCTCAAGGAAAGCACATTTGCTTGAGAGACTTCAGTGCTATCGTGATATGGTGGTGTGTGTGTGTTGTAAAAAAAACTGGAAAAGTTACATTATCTCACTATGTACTGTAGGTCCCTGGTGGTCCTGTAGCACTCTCATCACTATGACCAGGGTTCGATTACTGGGCAGTGAACCAACCCAGCCATTGATAACTGATGTTCATTTTCAGTGTCGGTCCCAAACCTGGATAAAATGGGAGGGTTGTGTCAGAAACCTGTGCCAGATAGGATGATTCGCTGTGGAGACCAGCAACATCATTTCATTATGTCAGTCACACGGCAATAAATGGACATAAACGTAGTGTCATGTGAGAGGATTTCCTCAGGTTCTTCTGCTACAACAACAATCAAATCTGAATGAAATAAACAGAAACTTGCTTAGTGTTAATGTTTTGTTTATTAAAAAAATTCTTTATCTAAATTTCATTTGGAGCTACAATGGGTTTTTTTTGTTTGTTTTTGTGCCTTATTTTTTAAAAACTAGAGATTTAGTCCTGTCTGTTTTGGTGGATTTGTTAATATACATAACATTAAAAATCTATATGCATATACATTTTTATGGATATTAAAAAATACATAAACATTTTATCTATACATTGAAATACTTAAGAAAGTGATACCATATATAATAAAGTGCTTTTGTTAAAAAATACCAAATCAAATTTTCAATATTTTTCAAAACATCAAATGGATGAAAACAACTTAAATATCTGCAACCCCCCTTTTTTATACCATATTTTTATTAGCTTGCTTGCATTCCATGCATAAAGTTAACAAAACCCATGCTGTTCGGTGTGCATGCAGCAAACCATGAACAACTGTAGGTTCCTGCTCAGTTACAGCGACATCCTGCTACTGAGAGGTTGGAGTTCTGTGATCCTGCAGCTTTGCATGAACTCTCACATCTGTTTAGAGTTGCTGGGATCTGACTGTGGCGCAGAGTGCAGTGTGTAGCAGGAAATGAGCCCTGGGGAGAAAGTCAGCAAGGAACGACATCCCCACTGACAGGCTTTAACCCTGTGGACCGTGAAACCTGGCTCGAATTTTGACTCGTATCTACAGATCCATCTGAGACACAGGAGCTCTTGGTAACCCTAACTGCACAATCTGTAATAACATACAAGATGGGGAGAGATCGTTTGCGTGAGGAAAGCAGCCATATTGCAAACAGATTCAGGATGATGGTAGCCTTGGGGCATGACTGTTTCACTGTGAAGCAAGAACGCTACAAGGTCTGATCCTGTTTTTGTCACTAGGAGCAGATCGACATGTTAGCTATTGTTTTGATACCTAATGTATAAGATTTATGTCTGACAATTGGTGTGTCGTTTGTATCCCACTGGGATGTGGGAGCTTAGTGGTTAAGGTGCTGGACTACTGAGTTTAAATCCCAGATCCACCAAGCTGCCACTGCTAAGCCCTTAAGCAAGACCCTTAACCCCTCAATTGCTCTGTTGTATAAAATGAGATAAATTGCAAGTCACTCTGGTTAAGGGCGTCTGCCAAACGGCAGAAAGGTAAGTATCCACAATATATGTCCCAACAATTGACCAAACACTTGACCCATATGTGCTTGCTGAAGATCCTATTCCCCCAATAATAGCCCCTCCACTCTTCTGGGAAGGCTTTCCACTAGATTTTGGATGCATGGCTGTGGTGGTTTTGTGCTCATTCAATTAAAAGAGCTTTAATGAAATCAGGTACTGATGACAGGTAAGAAGGTCTGGGGTTCAGTTGGTGTTCCAGTTCGCCCCAAAGGTGTTTAGTGGGGTTGAGTGAGAGTCAGGGCTCTGTGGAGGACACTAAAGTATTTGAACACCAAGCTTGGCAAGCTATGTCTTCATGGAACATTGTCATGCTGAAGGTCTGGCCTTCTTAGTTCAGATGAAGGAAAATCTCACACCTCAATGAAGAACGGCATATAGGTGTGATGGGTATCCACATAATTTTGGTGTATAGTGTAGGTATGTAAAGTAAATGGAACAAAACAGCATTTTTTGTCTGTCCTAGCTCACTGTACCTACACTTCACCTTAAAGCGCAATTATTAAAATACATTTTATTTTTTTTGGTATTAAAGTGAATCTTTAATGAAATTCATGAAACATCCTTTTCCATCAGCCACCCATTACAGACTTTAGAAAAAAGGTCATTTTATCATTTTATCATTTCATCATTAATTATTTTAGACATCATTCACAACCTTGTTATCGAGTCATATGTGCAACAGGAAGTTGCATCACTCAAATTTCCTGAACATCATCGAAAAAAGGGAATTGAATTCTTTCTTTTTGTGTCTTTAATGATATTGTAGGTTGATGAGATCTCTTTATAAGTCCTTCTCCATTTCCCAAATTATACAGTAGTATTTTTAATATTGTCAGGGTATAAGGATATACATTTTGTGTTTATTGTGTTCATTATTTTCAAATCTGTTACTCATTTAACATCAAAATGCTGCTAGTATCAGAAAGAAAGCTGGAAAGAAAATGATTACTTAATTCAATATTACATTTTTAAAGAGTTCCACAGAGGTTAAATGTTACCGCAATCACGGACACATCCATACCACTTTCGACTAAAGCGGTGGATTCCGAACAGATGAGAAGTCTGGTTTGAATTGTTCTGAAGCAGAGAAAGAAAAAACGGAAATCTCTTCAAACATTTTGTTTTCATTGCCTGTTTTTTTTGTTCTAATATGCAATGACAAAAAATGAGGACGATCTGTGGAAACGTTCTGGAGAGAGCTGCCTTCAGGTGAATCCTTTACAGAAATGCATGTGATTGATTACAGGAGCGGCGATGATTTGTGTTTAAAAAAATCTATAATCGCTGATTTAGAGTTCATTGCTTTTGATTTGCTAATAAAAAAAAAATACTACTAATAATACTAAAATAAATACTACAAGTAGTTTTTGAGTGTTCCTTTAAATCCGCTGAATGACTTCGCTGCATCTGCATCTGAACCGTAGCCATGCAGTTGACGACGCCTGGTCTAAACATTTCCGTCATTCCCTCTTAACTGTAAATTGATGAGACTCGTCCTGCAATTTTACTTCTCCTTTGATCCAGGAAAGTAAATTCCTGTTTTCTGGCTGCCTGCAAGCCAGTTTGTTTCACTGGATGTTTGCGAGCTGCGTCTAGGGTCTCTACTCTGAAAAGAATCTCCAGCTTAATCAAGGAAGCCCTTGTGATCAAAACCGCTTTGATTTCAAAAGTAATAGGTCACAGACTATTTCATAATACGGGCCAGCTGTCTTTTATAGGGCCCACATTAGGGCTAGAATAAACATGGACTCGTTGCTTTCTAGTTCAGGGGATTGAGTTGGGTTTGATATTGCTGCTTGGCAGAGGTTGCAGCGGAAAGCCTCAACAAAATAAAACCAGTTTTTCTCCTCAAAGTATATAAATGGTTGTAAATTCTCAAAACAAAATTAAATATCAAATAAAAATACTGCAGAAAGACACAAACCCGGCTTTGAGTCTGGCATGTAAGAAGCAAATAAACTAAAGCAAAAAGACAGATATTCAATAAAAAAGTAGTTCTCAAACTGGGCTTCGTGAAGTTTAGCCAGGGAGTACATGTGTTTTTTAGTCTTTTCACAGCTTCAGACATTCCAAAATCTGTTATTTAAGGTGACCAACAATTGAAAAAATGTGCTGTTTGACAGATACATGCAAATGTTCAGGGGGTTCAGGGTTCAATTCATTTACATTTACATTTCTGGCATTTGGCAGACGCTCTTATCCAGAGCGACATACATTCGAGTTTCATGTTCTCCAAGTGCTTCAGGGGTTTCCTCCCCAGTCCAAAGACATGCATGGAAGGTTAACTGGCATCTCTAAATTGTCCATAGTGTGTGAATGGGGGTGACTGTGTGTGCGATTGCGCCCTGCGATGGAATGGCGTCTAGTCCAGGGTGTCCTCTGACTTTTTCCCCTGGGAAAGACTTTAGGATCCTGTGACCCTGAGTAGGATAAGAGGTTCAGAAAATGGATGGATGGATGGATGGACGAACAAATAGATGTACAGATAAATGGATGAATGGACGAATGGTTGAATGGATAGACAAATGGATGAATGGATGGACGAATAGATGGATGGATGGAGGAATAGACAGACGGACGGATGAACAGATAGATGTACAGATGGATGCCAATGTTCCACTGAATTTCTCACATTACTAGATGCACAAACATGAGTCAGCATGCTCACTGAGTCATTATTGCATTATTTTCTGCATTATATCATAATTATTTTTTAAACAAATAGGGGTGGTTTAAAAATCCCACCAAACTGCTAACATCTAGTTATCTACCTAAAAATCAAACAGATTGCTGAAAACAAAGCCCAAACAAAAAAAAAAAAAAAACATTTCTATTGTTAGAAATATCTGGGACTGGGAGAAGGATGGAGGATTATGGAGATTATGGAGTGGGTAATGTACGTACATCAGAAATGCGATCGTATTTCCCACACAAAAGCTGAGGGGGGAAAAAAGAAAGAAAAATATGTCTTCCTTTTAAAAATGCTTGATTTCTGTGGTCTGGTGTCAGATGTTTTGTGTGGTTTTTTGAGATGTAGTTGTGGAAAAAGCATCTTTCAAAACAAAGTGAAGGACTCCAACCAAAGAGAGAGAGAGAGAGAGAGAGAGAGAGAGAAATATTAGTGAGGAAGTCTATGGAATTTAGTTTACAGTGAAAGGAGTCTACAAAACATGTTCCTCTTATAAATTTATACTAGAACAAGATAAATCTCATAGAAATTTGCCAACCGCTGCTTCGTTTTGGCTCTAACCCAAAAATATCATTTCTTTTTTTTCTTTTCAAAGACACATTTGCAACCAGTTCTCCACTTCGGAAGTCTCCAGCACGTCATTAGTTAGAGCCACGCCGTAGACCAGCCGTGGTTATGGAAATCAATGTTTATTATTTGGAGCGGTGATCCCTAACCGTGTCTGCATTGATTCCCTGTTAGGAATCACACTGCAACTAATACGGTTAATACAAATCATTTATCATCACTAAGTCAAATTCTCTCCCCTTCTCCGAGTGTTTGTCTTCTTCAGCATAATCCCATTTACATGGAGGACGTGACAAGTGGATAATATAAACGCGCATAAAGAAAAACGCACGGAGCGCTTTTTGTAATCATTTCCAACGCTGCTGTTTAAATATAATACGGAATTGCGTAATTATTCCTGAAAACACAATACAAAATTAAAGCCATACTTCTTGCCTAAAAGGCCTAAATTAAAGCCTTGTCTATCTAGCGTACGGGACACAAATGCTAATTTTCATGTGTGTAGTTTATATATCAGCTTCAATCAGCATGTGGATCCATATCCGACTGCGTGAACCTTGCTTTTAACGAAAGCAGCGAAAATGAAAGCAGCTGGCAATGAAGGCTGTTTGTTGGCACCGAATGCGTCGCCATTCCCTGAGGATTACCCTCAGCAGCACACTCCTGCTGCACATTTATAAAAACACATTCGAGGGGTGGAGGGAAAAAAAAACAAAAAAAACAGGACAGACACTTGCTTTTGTGTTGAGGTTGAAAAATATATGTTTATTAGCTTCCACATGAATATCTGATATTGAAAGTAATTAAAGGATTGTCGGTGTGAACAGTGTTGCAAATGACAACTGGAGGAGGAAGGAGAAGAACAAAAAAAAAGGTGTGAGGTGGTCTTTAAAACACTGAAGGCATGAGAAGCAGTAAACGGTGCTAATTTAACTCTCAACCATTTCCCTTACCTTGATTATTGTTCATCTCTGAGTGAGGTTTTTTTATAAATGAATGTTTTATCAAGTTAGTTGCTTTATCATCAGTGTTTTGCTGCACTGCTAAAATCTCTACCGTTCTCAGATAAGTGTTCAATCTTTATAGCTGTCTGTTAAAATGAAATGCATTTCTCCTTTTTGTGTTACGTTCCATCTCTGTTCAACACCACATGAATGAACTGGCCGAGTGTTGAAATCACAACAAAAGATGTGTCTCGGAGGTCATTTTCTCTTCCCTTTATCAGAATTGTAAATTTGTCAAGAGTGAATTTTTTTTAAAAAAGTGATTTTTTCAATGTCTTTCTCAAGTACAGCATATGCTCCTTGAGGCTTTCCGTCCACGGGTGGCGTACGCCCAGTTTCAGCACCGTCGCTTTGGCGGGATCCTGTTCGTCGTAGAGGTTGTTGTCCTCGTTCGGATCTTTGGAGAGGATGTAAAGCTCACCGGCGTGCACGTCACTCAGATTGGCATAGAAGCGAGAGGAGTCGAAACCCACCCACAGAGTGAAGCGAAAGTCAGTGGTGCGCGCGGAGTAACCCATTACGGTGATATCGGCGAGCGAAGGCAGGTCCGAGTCTTCCCGGATAGTGTCGCTAGGACGAGGGTACTGGCTGAAGGCATACGTTTCATGGTTGGCTGTGTGCTCATGCCGCCCAAGGAGATGTACGAGGTTCGAACCCTCGGTGCAAAGGTCGATCTTAAAAGAAGGGAACTGGCAGTGGTGAAGAGGGGCGAGGCCGGCCAGAGACGCCAGGGTAGGGAAAACGTCAACTAACTCCACGGCGCTGCGCACCAGATAGCCTGAGATGAATCAGAGTGTAAGGAGATAATGGAATGAGACAAAGCCAGATGACATAAAGCAATCAGAAATGACTTATTTTCCTATATCGTGTGACTCAGAGTTGTGATTCCTGCAACTGTGATACTTTAGCAGTACTTGATAAAGCATTGTGGGTGTAAATGGTGGTGCAACTAACAACGGCAAGAAGGTTAGTCTTAAAAACGGACAGAATCATTTCCCTCATCTTGATGTTGCAATCATTGTTCATCTCTGAGGTGCACCCATCACATCAGTTGTGAGTTTTTACATATAAACCTCTCTGTGGTATTTCTGTAGTAACGTGAAATTTATCTACGTGACAAATGAAATTGGCTGAAATTCTCAAATTTTATGCTCAAAAGGTGCAGTGACATAAGACAGTTGTTTCTGTAGATTTCCTGGACGGGTTCTCTATTGCATATGGTTCCTATAAAAAACACTTTCTACAGGGCCTCAAAAGAGCAGAAACATGGAAGTTACTGACACCATTTTGGCCGAATTCCAGCACCGGCAAAATCCTGACAAAAGACAGAAGTCAAGGAAGCTTCACTGTGAACGCAGAGGACAGGAGTGTCGATGTTTAACTGTTGATGTTGAATACAGTAAGGAAGAAATAAAACATGATGAGTGCACTGCTGGACAAAGCTGAATTACTGCATTGTCCAGAAGTCCATTACTTTTCATTAAAAGTAAAAACTAAAAAAAGATATACATCAGATGTTTATACTCAAAATGCCTCAACTGCCTTGACTGTATTTCTCTTGTGAAGGTTATACAACAATAAATAAATCTTTTTCTTCTTCTTTCGGCTTTTCCCTTCAGGGGTGGCCACAGCGAATCATCTCTCTCCACCTATCCCTATCTTCTGCATCCTCAACTCTTGCACCCACTAGCTTCATATCCTCATTTATTCCATCCATATACCTCCTCTTTGGCCTTCCTCTTTGCCTCCTGCCTGGCAGCTCCATGTCCAACATTCTCCTACTCACTCTCCCTCCTCTGAACATGTCCAAACCATCCTAATCTGGCTTCCGTAACTTTGTCCCCCAAACGTCCAACATGAGCCGCCCCTCTGATGTACTCTTTCCTAATCCTGTCCAACCGTGTCACTCCCAAAGAGAACCTCAACATCTTCAGCTCTGCTACCTCCAGCTCTGACTCTGTCACTGTCTCTAAACCATACTGTCTTGTACACCTTCCCATCACACAGAACTCCCGAAACACCTTTCTCCACCCATTCCAACCTGCCTGCACCCACTTCTTTACCTCTTTGACAATATATATAAATAAATAAATAAATAAATAAATACATACATACATACATACATACATACATACATACATACATACATACATACATACATACATACATACATACATACTCCTCTGTCTGAACGTCAAATAAATGTCATTTGTCTCATTTTTATTTAATCAACAACTTCACATTGATTTTTTGTTCATTTTTTTACACAACACACAATTTGTAATCCCCTTAGTATTAGGATTATGTAAAGTGTCTGCCATAGAGATCCCTATGAATGAGCTTATAAAAATAAAAATGAATTAGAATTCAAATGCTAATAAATCAGATTCAAGAATTCTACATGCTGTGGGATAAAATAAATAAATAAATAAATACATAAAACATAAAACTTGTGATCATTTTTTTTAATAAATAATAAAGAAATCTTTGGTGTTTTTGACTACTAACATTTATTTAAAAATTAAATTAAATTAAATTAAATTAAATTAAATTAAATTAAATTAATAAATAAGTAAGTAAATAAATAAAATAAAATTTTTAAAAAAGGAAAAATCTATTCGCACAGCCAGCATGGACAGCTTTTATGCTTTTCTAGTTTTATCTGTCAGCCACGTAAGCTGATTTCCTTGACTGCATAAAAAAAAATTTGAGCTGCGGTGCAAGTTATCAAAGAGAATAAGATATAAAATGATGATGTGTATTAAGAGCAGCACATATCCCCATGAGAACATCATTATTAAGTTTGCACACTACTCGACACTACATAGGGGTGTGTGTGTGTGCTTCACTTTAGGCAAAAAAAAGATTATTTGTACAGATCTTTACACAAATCTCTGCTGTAGGCAACCCTGAGCTAGACAAACCCGTACACTGGATTTAGGCAGTGCTCCCTTAGGAAGGTGGTCCAGACTTCTGCATGAAATTCAAGAGCACAGCTTGTAAAAATTTAAAAGAGTTATAATGATGGATCATTTCTATGCTATAGAACTATTACAGTTAGTCGTTGTATTTACATTCAAAAATAAAAGGAAGATTTATAGGTTTTAACATCGAAATAAATAAGTCATTTAACTCATTCCAAAAGGGTAAGTAGTAAATTCATAACAATGGAGCTCTCATTGAAAACAAAAAAGCAGGGTTAAGTTATTGTATTTTACAGTGCAGCGGCTCAACGGTACACACAGGAAACGTTTTTGCTCGATTGAAAAGCAAAAGGCAGTAAATGTTCCCTGCAAATTGAAATCAGATACGGAAGAATTGGCTTCATCTAATGGTTCTCAGAGGACTCTCTCTCACAGTCGGTGAACGAGACAGATGCCTCAAGTGTGCTTACCTTCGTCAAACCGCTCCTGTGTGTTTTCAAACACGTTTACATAGGAGAATGTTTTCTCCCCGGGCCAAGGCAGAGGTGAGGTCACACCTGGAGCGTACACTATTAACGGCACACGGGTGGCTACGTCGAAGTTGCTGTACTTGGCCCATTCCCCGTGTTCGCCGAGGGACCAGCCTGGAACACACGCTGCAGTGAGAATCTGATACACCGCCTCATTTTGCTGTCTGCTTCATTAAAGCAGCCAGGTGTCTATGATTAAGGATTCGCTGTCCCATTAGCATAATTTTTCAAATGAAACGGCGCTTCTTTTCTCAGGCCGTGAGTCAGCAGGTACGCTAAACGTTACGGCGGTGGGGGTTAGACATCTGGAAGGCTGAGATCAATGGCTGAGATGTGTTTTCATATACAGATCACTTGTGCGTCTGAAAGGAAACGTCTGAGTTTGGGCTTTAAACGGGAGAAATCCTGATGTTTCAAAACTGCCATCTAGTGGCGGAAACTAGCACTGTAAATAAATATTGGCATAAGGGGCAAAAGTTTATACACCTTTATTAAAAGAATGAAGCATAAATACTGAAAAAAAAAATTTCAAATATTTTTTGTCTATTGTCTAACAAAAAGGACAAACATTCAACATGTAAAGGATTATATAAAGGATTGGCTTCTAAATTAGAACAACTGTTCAAATGTAGGTACAGTGGGGGTACAAACTTTTGCACTCAACTCTCTATGTAGTTGTCCTTGTGTTATATCTAAACATCTCTATCTCTCACTCTGGGGAAAATAAAATAAATAAATCACAAACCGTGGTCTGAGGAGAAGACCACAATGGTCTCCTTGGCCAGGTCCAGATCATCGAGGGCTTGCAGGATCTTTCCGACCTGGGCGTCCACATACGATACGGCTGCGAAATAGTGCTGTCGAATACGCAGCTACAAAACCAAACAAGAATCACAGTTACAGTGAACATATAAGCACAATTTTTCACATTTAGTCATTCAGCCAATCGTGTGTCAGGACAAGACTAATAATAGATTGTTGTTGCTATTCACCAAAGTAAAACACATCGTTATTTAACAGTTATTTAAAGAGCACGTAACATGTTAAAGGACATGTTAAAACAGTGGTACCTCGGCATACGAATTTAATTCGTTCTGGAGGCGAGTTCTTAAGGTGAAAATTTTGTACCGCGATACGGATTTTCCGATAAGAAATTATGTAAATGCAGATAATCCGTTCCAGCCGCCCAAAGTTATGACCAATAGGAAGTGTATGTAAACTGTATGGCTGCTTACAAAGAACTGACCCAAGCTAAACATTCCATGTCAAGGGTCCTCACAGGAAGTCGTGCCACCAAACTTGGGCTAAAAATAGAACAGACCACCTACGCGGTTCGTTCGCATGCCAAAAATGATTATGCCAATGCAAAAGGCAAAAATTCATAAGGGAGGGCATTCAAATGACGAAGTTCCACTGTGAAATGATTCTGAAGAGGCTGCACCTGAAAGTCTTTAGGGATCGGCCCATACGGGAAGCTGACATTCAGAGCCTGGACGTCCTCCCTCTTCCGGATGTCAGTCCAGGGATTGTAGGCCACTTCTGGAAGCTTCTTAGGAACATCTGGGTCTGTAGCCAGGGTCATGTTCTCAATGGGATACAGCTTGAGATATTCCTGTGAAACAGAAACACGCTGGGTTTTATTTCCTCCTATATTTAACATGCAAACACATTAAAAAAAAAAAGAAGACATATTTCACGTACCGTCGGGATTCTGAAGGGAATGTGAGGTTTGTAGAAGCCCACTGCTAGGAAGAAAGGAGTCTCTGTATCTTTCATAGCTTTGAGCAGTCTCACGGCCTCGTCTGCGTTCTCCAGGTCAGGCAGAGTTCTCAGAGGCATCTCAGAAACGTTCACCGAGCACAGCAAGTTACTGTGAAGCGTGCCGTCTTTGTTCTTGCAAACCTAAAAGCGGAATCATACAGGAGTTGTGAAGTTGCGAAGGGAGAATTGGGACTTCACATCACATGCCTACTCCAAAATATCCTGGAGGTTTCGAGTTTTATCTGAGCAAATAAAAGAGAATGCATCAGAAAACATTTTCATACAATCGAGGTGAATTACAAGGCAAAAAAATCTTTTTTGTTTTGTTTTTTTTAAGTTTACTTCATTACATCATTTCCTGTGGAAGAAATCATAATCATCCCAGACTTGCTGAACTCAAACAGAGAAAAATGTCAAAAGTACTATCATTAATTCCTATTCCCTGTCTTGCGTAAACTCCCTCAGGTTCACACAGAAGCAATTCTGGTGTGTATATCTGCATGCAGATTTTTTGGGTTTGTCATTTTTTTGGGTCGTAATTCGGGTTTGAATTAAAAAATGTCACAGAATGTAATGAAGACAAGTTCAATCAAGACAGTAGACAATCAAGCCCCCTAATAAAAGTCTTTGGTTAAAATCTGGCTGGGAACTGTGGTGATCAATCACCATAAAGTGACAAATAATAAAAAATAATGTTTCTTGAGTCAGGCCAAATTGGACTTGAACATTTCCATAAATCCTCAGGTTAGGAAGAAAGCAATTCGAATAGGCGTGTCCAATTTAATCATGGGATTTCGCCATTTTGTGATGGTAGGAATTAACACAAAATCAAACAAACTCCTCGATATTAGGAGTAGCTTGCAATTAATAGAAATTACAGCAGATTTTGGCCTCATCATGACATGTATTCAATTTGCCAATTCCAAGTAGTTTTCTGTCAGAAAAACACATCACAAATTTTTGGATTTTTGGCTACAACAAGCACAATAAACTCTGGAGGAACTGGTAAAGAGCCACATTCCAGGCAGTCCAATGTCAACTGTCGCCACAACCAATCAATCAATCAATCAATGAAACACTATAAGGACATAAGTTTGCTTGACCATCACCTAGTTGTTTTAAGAATTTCCACTCTTCTGGGAAGGCTTTCCACTAGATCTTGGAGTGTGGCTATGAGGATTTGTGTTCAAAAGCATTAATGAGATCTGGTACTGATGGAGCTCTGGAGTGCATTCACTGTTCCAGTTCATCCTAAAGGTGTTCAGTGAGGTTGAGGTCAGGGCTCTGGGAAGGACACTCCAGTTCTTAGCAAACCATGTCTTCATGGAGTTTGCTTTGTGCACAGGGGCAGTGTCATGCTGGAACAGGTTTGTGCCTCTTAGTTCCAGTGATAGAAAATAATAATGCTATAGTATACAAAGATGCTGAACAACTGTGTGCTTTCAGTTCTGTGTATGGGGAAGAGCCATATATGGGTGTGATGGTCAGGTGACCAGAATCTTTTTCACCATACAGTGAACATTTCCACTTTCCAAATAAGGGTGATTATCGCTCTAACTTGTTCCCTAGCAGAAGAAACGTCAGGCAGTTTAACTGCGTTTAGATTCTAAATTTATTTGTGAGATGTTATTAGGCCGTCCTTAACTCATAAGCAGACACCCATAGGACGTAGCAAGCATGCAGGCTCTCACACACACCAACACACTAACCTTCCTCTTTTCATAGCTGAAAGAGGGTGGATGATACGGTGGTACAGACCAGCTGTATGGGTAATCATCCGTGTGATTGGAGGCGATGCCTTTATGTCAGACACAAGACAAAGACATTATTAGTGCAAATGCAGACAACATAGTTATAGGTTAAGGGAATGGAGAAGATTTCATATTTACAAACAAGGCAGAATGAGGGAATGAAGGGATGTTTGAATACCAATAAGCCTGGCACAAAACCAGTGAATCAGTGTATGGCAATTAATAAAAAAAAAAGAAAAGATCAGGCACCTGGATGAAAGACCTTTCCCACAGACAGCGTCTTGTAGCCATTGGATTTGAAATACTGAGGAAGTGTGGTGTAGTTGCCTGCGCTGACTCTCCAGTAGGAGTTGAAGTCGTACAGTCTGGTGGTGTCTGGCCTTCGACTTGTAAGGAATGATGTCCTGCTTGGGCCACATACTGCTTGCTTTGGAGAAAGAAAAAACAGAACAACCTTTATACAAAATTTTTAGACTGAATTGTGCTTGATTTTATTTTATTATCAGAAGGCTTCTTTTACATTTAACTAACATGTACGAAACAGACTTATTGTTATCCTCATGGAATACATCATAATCTTTAGGCAGGAGAAGTATAGAGTCTCTGGTGACCCAACATTTTATATATATATATATATATATATATATATATATATATATATATATATATACATATACATATACATATATATATTATATAGTAAGATACATTTGAAGAAGAATCTGGTAGCTGTGTATGGGAAAGAACCAATTATGGATGTGATGATCAGGTGACCAGAATCTTTTTCACCGTATAGGGTGGATCCTTGAACATTTCCACTTTCCAAATAAGGGTGATTATTGCTCTAATTTTTCCCTACTAGAAGAAATGTCATGCAATTTGATTGCAATTAGATTGTAAATTTATTTGTGAGCCGGATTAGAGATGTTATTAGGCCATGCAGACTTTCTCTAACACAGACTTGCTCAGATAAAATCGGTCTAAAATAAGTCCAAGGTCGTACAGGATACTCTCACCGTATCTAGATCATTAAGAAAGTTATTCAGCGGCTACAGAATCAATCCTGTCATGAGGATTTTTAATTACTTTAACAAAATATTATAAACATACAAGAGAGGTGAGTTATTTTAACAATTTGGTCACATGACCAAGTTCATATGTGTTACAGCATTGATATCTATACTACGATACAGGTAATAGTGGCGTACAAAGGATTAGGCGTGTATGTATGTATGTATGTAATGTATGTATGAATCCTATCTATAGATGTTCCCTGCTCTAACACACACCATAAGCTTGTAAATTGCCAAGCAGTCGACTCTGATGTGTTAAAAATGGGAAACCAGTACAATATACAGGACAGGGAGCTGGACAGGGTGCCGGACAGGACCAGAGCTGAGAACTTGCACATTAAACAGACAGATGATTATTTCTGTGTGTAAACTCAAGCTACCTGTGCAAAAGCGTTGTAGAATACGGTGCTTTTAGAGGCAAGTTGGTCAATGTTGGGTGATTTTACCACTGGATCAGAGTAGCAACCCAGAGTGGGTCTCAGATCATCAGCTATAATGTACAGCACATTTAATTTCCCTATGAAGAGAAGAAAAAGCACAGGTTCAAGTGATCATGCAAAATTACTTGAAGTATAATGAACATGGGCTAAATGATTACGTTAATTAATTAAGATGCTTCATTAAGTGATGTGCAACGTAATTACGTAATGAATCAGTGGCATGGGGAATCATTATAAACATAAGCAGTGTGTCAGTAAGCTGTTAGCTAGCAGGCTACCTTTTGCAAATATACACAGGTCCAGAAAGTAAACCATAAATAAAAGCAGCCATATGTGAGAGCTTAGAGAAAACATCCTTAGCCTGATTAACATGTCGACGCGACATCACATAAAAACTCCTGAATAGTCTGCATTTTAAAGCCAAGACTTCACACTTTCCCTCGTCGGATTTGCTTCCTGTTTAGCTCCTGAAGCCCCGCCTTCAGCGTGCCGTTCCCCATATAGCCGCTCCTATTGGTCAGCTGATCTGTCGATCTAGATCTCAAAATATTTCTCTGTGTTCGAATTTACAAAGTAATTTTATTTTATGTTTTATTTGATTTTATTAATATATAGCATATATTTATTAATTTTATTCTATTTCATTATTTAATTTAATTCAATCTTATTTTCTTTTCGATGTATTTTATTTTATTTATTTATTTATTTTTAATTTTTAATTTTTTTTGATACCAGAATGCCACTGTGAACACTGAAAAAACTCTAGAAATGCCAGCACAAGTTTGGCTCTGGCTGTTTTTCAACTTCAGTATCAAGTTCAAAAATATTTAATTGTTTTATTTATTTGTTTATTTTTAATTAATTTATTTATCTATCTATTTATTAGTTTGTACCTTCCTGTCATATTTTCTAACAGATCATTTTAGTTCTATTCCTACCGGTTCTATTTCACAAAATATAAACAAACTAGTGGACTAATTTAAACCACTACGACCCTGACCAAGCAGCTACTAAGGATGAATGAATAACACGTTAATGAGTAAGATGTTACTGTATGACATTTTTTGCTTTAGTAAAGTGCTGAGATTGAAAACAGTGTTGAGATTGAATCCTAAACAGATTCAGTCTCAACCCTACTTGTTTAATTGAATTGAGATGTGGTGACTCTGAAGGCCAAGGAATAACATATGATTCATTTTTATACAGGGGTGTGATTACCATTCTGGGGGCCCCAAGCAAAGTCAGGACCTGGGCCCCCACACGCCCTAACATTCCCTAAGATTTTCCTTTGATTTGCACAAAAGTAATATTAAGCATATAGAATTATGTGAGACAAATATACACCAGATATATTTTACTTTGAAGTCGAAGTTTGGATAAGCGCGCGCCATGGTTGATTCTTTCTATGTGTCTGGGCCGCACGTTAATAAATGAAGTCAAAAGCAATCATTAGTTGAGTTAGCCGCTTGTGGCCAGTAGGGGGCCCACTAAGCCCGCGGGGCCCCACGCAATTGCGTGCTTTGCGTGATGGGTAAACACGCTACTGTTTTTATACTCATTAAAACCATTCAGTAAGCCCTCATGCTCTGTGGATATGGGCGGGGTCATCTTAGAAGACCCCGCCCTTAGAAGAAGACCTTATAAGAAGGCTGATTACTACTTTTTATTGATTTGCAGTGATGCCTTTATTTAAAGTGAAACGTGGACACATTCTACTGGTACACTGACTGTTGTTACTACTATAAATACACAGTTTATTTAATGAACATGCTGTATATTGTTACTGCCAAATATATTTTATAATACTATTATTTTTATTACTGTGTTTGATCCTTAGGAAGAAATGCATCCACATGATCATTCTATCATTCTACAGTAAGTACTATATGAGTTACACAGTGCATCATGAGATAAACTGCTCAGTAGCCATTGCGTTTGAACCACTGTGCTCTAGCCACTACATCATTCGCATAGTCCTTCCCTGTGGTCTTCATGTCCATGCCCTCATGAGAGCAAACGTTTCCTGGGCCAGCGTTGTAGGCTGCGATTCCTCCTGAAACAGAACATCATTTAGTGAATACATAACTGTTTACTTTCAGCTGAGTAAGCAAGATTACCTGAAAAAGCATGCTGTAATGGGAAAATAATCAGTAATGTAGTAGTGTGATGCATCCGAACCTGAAGCATATATACATATTCTGATTGTTAGTTAGTTCCTCTTATGTCTCATGTTATAATAGTTAGAAGGTTAATAAAATAAAATGTGCAGCATTTCATATTACAGAGAAACAAGCCAGCACAAAGTTCTGTGTATGTTGTTACTATGGAAATGATATTTTTAAAAGATTAATAAACCTTGTAGACTGAACTATTATCTAAACCATGCTGCTCTATAAAGGAAAATTAATCAACACCTTCTGACCAATCCGAATCAACAGCACTGGTTGACTATTAACAAATCAAAATGTCAGTATAGTTGATGTAGCACAGTATTAAAATTGAAGTTAGAGTACATTCACAGATACCTGTTTTACACAAAACATACATCTGAGGGTATATACCTTTAAATTGATCCTCCCTGGACCAATTTGGGAATTTTTGTTGAATAGCATTTATAAAAGTGATTAAAATATCAGTAGCTTGGATGATGTGCTCCTCACTGTTCCAGGTCCCTACTGGACAGTGGTAACGTTTGTCAACCTGAAGAAAATTTTATAACAAATCATCTGTGTGTTAGAACAACATTTAGTCATTTAAGGTGGAACAGTAACGATGTTTGGTGCTACATGAGACATTTCAGCTCAGACTGCTAGAATTAAACAATTACAGAAAGCAATTTCTCATCATTCATGTGCTGTTTCAGCCAACCTGCATAAGCCCAAAGGCATTGCCTTGATCTCCCCAGCCATCAACAAGCCCCGATCCACACGATCCAGCCCTCGTCTCTCTGGATATGATGCCCGCAATCACAGCTGGGTCCATCCTTTTAGCGCTGGCAACTTTCATGATAATGGTCTTGTACTGGTTCATCCTCTCCAGATCAACCTCAGCCATTTTATGCGAGGCTTCCACACCTTTAGCAACAATATGTAAAAACATTCTAAGCATTCAAAAAATATCAAGACACAGGTACAACGAAAGTCAACCAACATACCACTTATGGTGTATCTGTCCTGGGAGGCTGTTTGTGGAGATGCTCCAGTCGTGGTGATCCGCATGAGATCTCCGAAAACGCATCCTAGACAAAACAAAATAGATAAACTAAGCTTAGGATAAGTGTGAGCTTTTTTACTGATAAAACTACATGTTGACAAATCACATGTGTCATGTGAAGTTAAGTTTCTATGACATGTTTGCATTCCTAATTCTATTACTTTGGTGAACAGGCATACAAGCATATACAGCAATACCCCAGAATTTTTTAATTTTTTAAGAACGGTATTTTAAGTTACTACTAAAAAGGGATTGTGTGACAAAACTTTAGAGCTACAATTGTGTTTTGGCAATGATAGCCTACAGTCACAAAATAAATGAAAGGGTGACTGTTAGAAGAGTAACATCATCATAGATTTGCAGTCAACCATAATAACTGTCAGGAAAATAAGAACACAAAAACATTATATTGTAATTATTGTACTAGGACTTTAACGCATGCGCAGTACAGACGCGCACTCATCCATTTGCGCTGCGTATGTGCAAAGACTGGGATAAGCGAACGGGCTGCTCGGGTTGTACTGCGCACGCGCGCACTTTCCTTTCTGTAAATCTTTAAAAAAGTAAACATTTGGTTTATGCTACTTCAGTATATGCTACTTCAAACAGTCGATACAGATTTGTGAAAGTTTCCGTAATTTTCATCCCTTCTTAACTAAACAAAAGTGTTTTTGTTTCGTTTTCCTAGAAAACAAAACTTAAAACAGCATTAAAACTTAAATTAAATCAAGAAACAAAACTTGTTTCTCACCATTTGTATCTCCCCAGTTGTTCATGAGTAATGGCGGAAACGGCTGATTAATACTAAACTGGCTTAGCAAAAATATTTATGATACAGAAATAGCGGTGAAGGACGACCTTTTTCTTTCACCTTCTCTCAGCACACACACACACACACACACACACACACACACACACACACACACACTAAACCAACCCACCCCCCAAATTCTTTGAAAAGTGCTTTTATCTCTTATCCCTGGCTTTGTCAAGGGAAATTGAGAATGTTTTGATATCCGTAATGTGAAATAAAGTCTATTAATGTATGTGATTTACTTAATATTAGACAAATACACTGATCAGGCATAACATTATGACCACTGAAAGGTGCCGCGAATAAGATTAATAATCTCCTCATCATGGCACCTGTTAGTGGGTGGGATATATTAGGCAGCAAGTCAACATTTTATCCTCGAAGTTGATGTGTTAGAAGCAGGAAAAATGGGCAAGTGTAAGGATCTGAGCGAGTTTGACGAAGGGCCAAATTGTGATGGCTAGGCGACTGGATCAGAGCATCTCCAAAACTGCAGCTCTTGTGGAGGTGTTCCCGGTCTGCAGTGGTCAGTATCTATTAATAGTGGTCCGAGGAAGGAACAGTGATGAACCGGCGACAGGGTCATGGGAGGCCAAGGCTCATTCATGTATGTGGGGAGCGAAAGCTGACCCGTGTGATCCGATCCAACAGACGAGCTACTGTTGCTCAGATTAGACCTGACCTCACGATAGAGCTATGAGGTAGCAATGCTACACATCCTTATAACATTGTAAGAATTTTTCACAAAATTGATGTTGAATTTATTATATTGATATATTGAGCTTGATCTGGAGTTGTATTTCACATGCCTAAATACCTTCATCATCCTCATTTCATTTAGAATATCTTACCTTCTGCAACATCTCAGTGTGATCATTGGATCTGAAACATGCAATAGAACTACATACATACTAAAATGACTTCAGTGCTAAAATGTGTACTTTATGGTACATACCTGTCAGAGAGAACGCATTGATGAGTATAAATTTATGAAGAAGTGAGGAAAAGTTTTGAATCTAATCTAACAAATCTAATCAAAGAGATGTCACCTTGATATAGAACAAAACTAGAGAAATCCTAGTGTGGATCTCTCTAGTCTCCTGCATTGTAATGTAAAAATCCTACATTGTTTCTCACCAACTGAGGCAGAAGATCCACCTTCACACGTTTCCATGATTTATCCTGAAGCTATAAATCTTTAAATACAACAAATAATGACCAGTACTGAAGAAACAATACTAAGAACCCTGGCACAAATAAAAACACTAATGGTTTTCTAGTATTATTATCACACATCTGAACATGTAGCTTACATACACTAATATGCAACCAATAATGCTAGGCTATGACTAGTTTTGCTACTTTCTTGTCACTCTCTCACACACACACATTCTCATGTATATTAGGAAACAGCTGGAAACAGCACTCGCAATTGATAAAGAATTTTGGAGCAATTGCACAGAAATAAACTTGCATATTGGATCAAATGCTTTCAGCTTTGGCTTAGATTGTTTCATGAGCACCTTTATAAATGTAGAAAGAGCAGAAATTCTATCTAGACTACAGAAGGTGTCTGTATTGGTATACGGTATTAATAATTGGTATAAATTGCCGTTGCTAGGAATGAAATGCATGCAGGTATGCTTTCTATCTCTATATCTCTCTCCCTCTCTCTATCTTTCTTAAGCGCAAAACCCTTCCAGTGCACTGGAACATTCGCTCCCAAAAAAACACCCACAATACACTGCAAAAACCTTGGACATCAACATGTTCCCTTACTGGAAATGTCTGAATGTTTTTTGAAGCCTCTCGGCTCAAAAAAAATTGCAGATGCTTAGTAGTGATGCTTAGATGTGATTTTTTCGGAATATCATAACAAACATTTGGATTCTTGCAATGCATTAAACAAATGAATGATTTAGGATTGTTTTTCTGTTTTCTGTTTGGAAGATACTAGCCAGGGCAGCAGGGTGGCTTAGTGATTAGCACTGTTGCCTCACAGCAAGAAGGTCCTGGGTTTGAATCCTGTCTTTGAACAGGCAGGGGGCCTTTCTGTGTGGAGTTTGCATGTTGTGCCTGTGTGGGTTTACTCTGGGTACTGGTAATTCTAAACTGCCCATAGGAGTGTGTGTGGTTGTCTGCCTATATGTGGACTGGTGACCTGTCCAGGGTGTACTCCTGCCTTTTGCCCAATGTGTGCTGGGATAGGCTCCAGCAGATCCCCATGACCCCAATTAGGAATAAATCGGGTATAGAAAATGGATGGATGGAAGATACTAGCCAGCTAGATACACTATGAGTATAGACATATCAACATCTCCCCTTTCCTTTGAGGTTCTGTTGATTCTGAGCTTATTTTTATTCTTTATTTTAAGATATTATTGACTCTATATCATATTATGTACAGCATTTCTGGCTAACAATTGTTCCCTTCGAATGTAATAAAAAATATTTGACTTGACTTGAAGTTGATGGCTGCTGAAGTATTAAGGACAAAAAAAAGGGGGTGGATCTGGTTTTTGCCTTATTACTGGAATTTTATTTTAAATCCTTTTCAGTAGATAGTCATATTTTAATTCCTACATCTATTAAAGTTATAAATATGACAAGATTGATTGATGTTGCTTTAATTAACTCTGAACAAAGTGTCCTCTATCCTTTTACCACTTCTGTTACTGTCTAATATTTATCCATGAGCATGTCATGTCTCCAGATTTTAATGTAGAATTCAAATTTTATTTAGTATGTTGTATTTCCTCATATATTCCCTCATATATCAAAAATTTAGAGTAGTAGTCAGTCCACCAACCTGCATGTTTTGGAAGAAACCCATATACATACATTTGAAGAACATGTAAAACTTGTTTTTTATTTGTAACCAGAGCTCAGGAATGTGAGGTGAAAATACTCCCCACTGATGCTAATGCTTTCAATATCTGCAACCAGCACCGTCATTGATGCCTGAGAACAATTACAGAGTCATAAAACAGCTACATAACAACACAAAACATCAACGATCAATACAAGGATTATTTTTATTTTATTTTATCAATACAAAATAAGGATTTATTGAACAGTTTGCAGTTCATTGTGGGAAATATGAATGTTGCTCAGTAGCCGTTGCGTTTGAACCACTGGGCTCTGGCCACGACATCATTAGAATAATCATTTCCTGTGGTCCCAATGTCCATTCTCTCATAGGTTCGGACATTTGTTCCAGCGTTGTAGGCTGAGATTCCCCCTGAAACAGGAAACAGAAGTCAAGTGACATGAATAAATCGCAGTAAAGAATATCAGGGAAAAAAGGAAGGTTTATTTTATTAAGTATGTTCATGATTGCTGATGTTTTTTTCCCCAAAAAATGTCCAGGCATCTTTTACAATCGTGCTAGTTGATGTAATATAATATTTGTATTATAATGAGAAACTGCAGTCTTTTTGCCACAAGTTTTGTTTAAAATTTAAAAAATCATTTAATTATAAATTATATCCACGTTTTAGGAACACATCCACCTGCTATTCCTGCAGTTATCTAATCATGAGTCTGAGGCGGTCATGGGTACAGACTCAACAAATCCGGACAGATGAGACTGGAAAAAAAGTTTGTTTCTGTTTCGGTGAGTATCTTCACATGATTGTTTCAGATTCTTGTGAACACTCAGTACCTGAATCTCAGCTGAACCATGTCAAATACTACATTTTGTTATTTGCAAGTTCTATAGATACAAGTAGCAATCCTAACAAAAGAAAGACAACTCAAAAGTAAAAGCTGCTGCAGGGTTTCAAGGCTTTGGACTGGAAAATATCTTATATTAAAGTTCACTCAGTATTGCAGAATCAATGTCTGTTACCTGTCAGTGATCCAATACATGTAGAATGGGAAAATTGGCTGTATCAAAGCAATATGCATTGATTTATGACGATGTTAAAAAGGCTTGGCATGCATGAGCATGTACTCAAGAAGAATCCAGGTGATTCTCCTTACCTCAGGCTCACATGATCACTGATGATGACGATGTGTTATAGGTGTGTCAGTGAAGAACAGTCCAGGAGATTTATAGGGTGTTTCATAAGATGTAATTACCACTAATGCCAACAATAAGCTCAGCAAATCTGTGGTTTGGGTTTAGAAATAAACCAACCAAAGCCAAGAAATAAAAATTACTTTATACTATTCTTTGTATTTTTTTTTTCATGATCAAAATATTGACTTCCAGTAAGTCAAATGTTGGAAAAAAAAATCAACATGATTTGGAATAAGGGGTAGGAAGAGGGTTAGTCGTAAAACATTGTTTTACAATGTAGAAAGAAATAAACATCAGGAAAGACCATGGAATTAGAAGATGTGTCCAAACTTTTGACTGGTAGTGTATATATATATATAGTTCAGATATTACATAATTGTTTCTTCTAATATTTTTGTGACAAATCCGTAAAGCTACTCACCAATAATGAGTTGAAGGAGTTTCATCTTTTCCAGTGAGAAAACAGTTCTGGTTTCTGGTGCAGGTCACTTTGGCCGACAAAAGACAAGTGGGTTTACCAAGTAGCCACTTCCTTTAAATAAAGGAGGAAGGATGGGCGCAAATCTGGAAATTCCTTTGGCATGGTACACAAAAAATGCAGCTTTGTCAGGAGCGGCCCCTAGAATTGAGTTAATATTTAGTGCCATAGCTCATTTCGTTTACTTTGTTATCCCAATACGTTTTAAAAGAAAAAACAATCCTGTCAGAAAATATTGGAAAAGCAATGCTAATTTTTATTTATTTATTTATTTATTTATTTATATTGCTATGCATATACTGTACAAAGGCTTTCATCAGCTTTCATTTCCTCATACTGACTTAGAGCAAACCTCCTACTTACTTACCTATTTATATTTTCTTAGATTATAGAGCAATTTAATTGGCCTTGCCAGTCCAGTTGTTTCAGAGGATTTTGCAAAAAAAAAAACATGCCCAGGAGTCATTTCATTCATTCTCGGGTCACAGGGAGCTCAGGCATCATTGGGCAACAAGGCAGGATAAACCTTGGGCAGAGCACCAACCCATCACAGGGCATACACACACTCATTACAGGTAATCAGGCAATTTAGAGACTCCAATCAGCCTAGAAGCATGTCTTTGGACTGTGGGAGAAAACCCACAAAGCATGGGGGAGAGAGAACATGCAAACTCCACACACACACAGTGAGCAGACTCAAACCCAAGACGCTGGCGGTGTGAGGCAAACATGCTAACCACTAAGCCACCGTGCCGCCTGCCCAGGAGTCACAACAGCAAAATTACCTATACTATCTGTGTGGGAAGGATGTAGTTTAAGTTGTTTTATGCTCTCAAATTTGACTTGTTGCCTAGCCAGTTATGTGTGCTACTAAAATTGATGCTAGTTTACACTGACATTAGCAAACAATGCAGGCTAATTTAGCGAGACAGCTAATGCTAGCAAATTAACAGAATGTACCTCAACATGATTTTTCAAATTGGATGGTGTTCATGATTTGTGATTTAATACAAGCCTTACCCATGAATATCTAACTATTTTACTGAGGTAGGGCCTGGGATGCTCATTTTCAGACTTACACAGATTTTTGTGTAGCATGAGAAGGTAGAGTTTATTTTACATTTAACTTGAATGCATGCAAACCTAAAGCTAAGCTGAGTACATTTAACTGATATGTAGAGTACACTATTATTCAACTTTAATCATTCTCAAGTATAAATATGTTAAAATAACACATAAGTATCACATCAGGTTTAATCATTCATGGATTTTCCAATCCCTGCTGTTTTGATGTATATAATGGTGGTAACTGATGGTAAACTATTAACAATTACATTGATTTATGTATTGTTAAATACAAACACGCTGCAAGTAATGCCACCTTCATCTCATCATAACTGGAAATTCTACTTAGTCATGAAAATAGACAAAGTAGAATTAAAAACATTGAGCTGGAGGCTGCTCTGACTGGTGAGTCAAACAAATTGATGTTGTTGTGGTTCACTGAAACATGTCTCCTCCTTCTTTATTTAGAGGAAGTGTTTAGGAGTATTTACCAGTTAAATCTGTCCTCACTTACAGCTCTTTTCTCTGGGCAGGGAAGTTACAACCAGCAACATGGGTGAGTTTATTTTCTGACCCATATTGTGTATTAGTGTTAATTGTGCTAGTTGTATTAGTGTACTAACAACATTGTACAAGTGCTTGATATTTTTTCATTATATTTTGGTTTCTCTTTCATTCTTTATAGTTATAGAAATCATTTAAAATGCAAGCGCACTGCTGGTTATTCCTCTAGGATCTCAGATTCTTTTTTTAATTTGTCCATCCTAGCCTGTATTTATGGAGACATTACCAAGATCAGCACAACTGGAGCATCTGAAAAAACAGCTAGGCAGGACAAGCTCACTGTCAAAGGTGTCGAATCATAATTTTTGTATGGATATTGAAAATAAACTTTTTTATTTTTAACCTTTTTTTAGAAGGTAATGATGATTGCTTGCTTCCATAGGGGTGGAAGCTTCATATAAACTGGCTGAGAATGATCTGAGGAAGATGGAGCAGTACAAGAACGTTATCATCAAAGTTGGCAGAGCTAAGCAGATGGACCCAGCTGTCATCGCAGGCATCATATCCAGAGAGTCCAGGGCTGGGTCAATTCTTGTGAATGGCTGGGGAGACCATGGCAATGGTTTTGGACTCATGCAGGTTGGGTTACAATAAAAGCCTGTGTAATTCAGTTGCGATGTGAGGTAAATGTGGAAGTTGCAGTTGTTGAAAGGTGTGGCTGTGAGTTAATCTGTGTTAGAAATACAAGTCAGCACAGTAGGGTGGGGCTTTTGGATTATGATGCTGTGCGAGCGATTAAGGATGAAATCACTTTAAAAGGTAAAAGTCCTTATTGAAAATATAACTCATTTAATGCAGGAATTGTTTAACTGGTCATGGTTTTTTCTTCATTGGCTGTGTACACGGTGGTGTTTATCCAGTTTCTGTGGGAAGTATTGGCTCAGTGGATAAGGAACTTAGACACTGATTGCAAGATTGTTGCTTAAATCACATAACCGAAATACTCAACCAAAACTCTTAACCCTCACCTGCTCAGTTTGTGAACTCACTTAGGTGCAAGATATAATGCTATTAATGTACAGTGTTTACTGTACCTTTGCATTAAAATGTCACAAGAAAATGCAAAAATAAATAGAAAAATAAATGTAAAATCAAAGGGAATTGATTTGATCTTGGTTACTGTCTTTAGGTTGATAAGAACCACCACACTCCAAAGGGAGCCTGGAACAGCGAGGAACACCTCACCCAAGGCACCGATATTCTAATACAATCTATTAAAGACATTCAAAAGAAATTCCCCAGCTGGCCCAAAGAGCACCAATTTAAAGGTAATTTAAATCTAACTGTTGCTTTAATTGTCAAACAGAAGGTTGTATATTCAATCACAGCTATCAGAAGACCATGGTATCATCTGTAAACTATGTCTCTATCCCTTTCCTAAACTGTCTCGATCGTCACACTTACTTTATCATCATCTCCTGTCATGTCTGTCTCCTGTTTCAGGAGGAATCGCAGCCTACAACTTAGGCCCAGGAAACGTCCGCACATATGAGCGCATGGACATCGGCAGCCCAGGAGATGATTATTCCAGTGATGTGGTGGCCCGGGCTCAGTTCTTTAAACGCAAAGGTTACTGAGCAAA